>NC_056739.1:1774056372-1774133872 GCF_019279795.1 Protopterus annectens | reverse complement strand
ACAAGGTTTTTTTATTTTGCTGCTGAGCAGTACAAGGGCCTTGTCATGCAGAGTGACTAAGGCACTTTTAACCAGTTGTAAGCAGGTATGTGTGGGTTTGCGTGATGCTTAGTGATGCTAAGCTTAGCTTAGCTGATTTTATTTTAGCAATACTAAGCCAAGCTTGGCTTAGCTTATCATATCTTAGCAATGCTAAGCTAACCGCACACATGCGCACACTGGTGCAAACCCGCTTACTGCTGTTTACAAGTGCTCACTCCCAATAACCCCTATGCTCATTTCTTTGACAGAAAAGTAAATGGGGAGATAGGAATGTGGTGATAAAGGGTGCACAAAGAGGGGAAGACAGTAGGGAAACCAGCTCGGGATGTACAGGATAGGTGTGGAGAGGGTCCATAGCTGCCCATTTCTTTACCAGCAGCAGCTGTGCATATGCAATACATTAGGAGGGATATTTGAAACCTTCCACCCCTGAGAGAGGGGTGAGGACAACTAAGTGTGTTGTACTACCAATTATGAATATCAGGCACATGCACTGTTTGTGAACTGCTACACTGTCATTAGTATGTTACTCACTTCTGAACAGTTTGTGGTTTGTTTGTGTTGACATTAGCACAGTCTGCTCAGGACAACTGGACATATTTCACTACTGTGTATGCCTATCTACACCCTTGGTTGTGCCTGACTACATGGGTATATAGTACCTTTGGGTAGGGGTGCAGAAGTGCAGAGTGCATTATTTATTATCTTGTGATGTTAATCTTACTAAACATGCAGAGTTGCTGTGTACCTGTAAGTCTATGAAGGCTAGTAGTCTGTCTGAGTAGCTCCCACCTGTGGACATATCCAGATGGTAGACAGAGGACAGCCTAGTATTCTTTGACTGTGCACCACAGCAGTCTTTTCAGCACCTGAACAATAGCATTGTCACAGGTGGTTGCTAGCAGTACATGGCTACATCCTTTGATGTTTCTGTTTTGTATTCTACATAAGGGGAAGCTTGTGGGATTCATTCTACAGCTATTTGCAGAGGTGTAACAGCAGACAAGCTAATATGCCTGTGTGTTTCTTACTCTTGCAGGCCTCAGATACTCTCACGTATATATTTGAAGAGTCTCAGGGAAAGGCACATATAACTGGGATACACCTGTGATATATTTCAGACATTTTTCAGTTCAGACTTTGGGGGATTCAGAGCATATGTATTACTACACCTTTTCTGATGTGCAAGTGGTGTCTACTCTCACTTATTGACATTTGTCATTAAGTGAGATTCAACACCTTTCTGCCTACTGTTAGTACATTTCACAGGGAGTCAGAGGGGCACAGCTAACATTTGTTTACAAATCAGGGTCATCACTGTAGAGCAGTCACTGTTGGGAGGTCTGGCCTGTGACCTATGCAAATATGCCAGTGTTTATCCTGCTCTGATACTGTGCGGGATTTGTAAGGTGCTACTGTAACCTTATTCCCTACCAGCATGGCTTATTCTCTTTTCACAGTCATGTCATGCAATTCCACAACACCTGCTGGTTAAGGCCCACAGAACAAGATTTGTGTTATGCCATTCCTATTTTCCCTTTACATTCCCTCATGTTAATGCATGATATATTGCTTTCAGCACAAAGTCATTGTATATCTGCTGTGGTGTAGTGGTACTTCATGCAGACTGGTGAGTCCAAGGTCCCGGGTTTGAGACTGACAAGATTTGTTATTTTGCTGCTGAGTAGTACAAGGGCCTTGTCATGCAGAGTGACTAAGGCACTTTTAAGCAGTTGTAAGCGAGTTTGTATGGGTTTGTGCGATGCTTAGCAATGCTTAGCTAAGCGCACACATGCGCACACTCGCTTAAACCAGCTAACTACTGCTTAAAAATGCTTACTCCCGCTAACCCCCGCGCTAATTTCTTTTAAAGAAAAAAAATGGGGAGATAGGAAAGTGATGAAAAAGGGGGCACAAAGAGGGAAAGACAGTAGGGAAACCAGTGCGGGATGTGCAGGATGGGTGTAGGGAAGTTCCATAGTTGCCCATTTCTTTACCAGCAACAGCTGTGCATATATATGAAATTTGGTGTGAAATTTGAAACATTCCACCCCTGAGAGAGGGGTGAGGACAACAAAATATGTTGTCCTGCCAATTAGAATTATCAGTTTACATATCCAGCGGACATGTGTGCGAATTGAGCAGCTATGTATGGGGTGTAATTTTTTTGTAGGAATAGATTGCCCTTTTTTTTATTTTTTTTTTCAGGTGAGAGTGGAATGTGAGGTAGAGGATGTAGGTATATTTGGGGAGGTAGGTTGGGGAGGTAAACAGACAAGACAAACAAGACGCATACAGAGGCGGAGTTTGACACATGGGGTGGGTGAACATAATTGATGGGGAAGGTTGTTTGGAGATCGCAAGCCCATGAGCCCACAGGTGGTAACAGTGGAACTGAGATCCCCATCCATAGGCAGCCACCACTGCACCTTCACAGCCCTGCGGGTGACTGTGCTGGGGGCTGAGTAGGATGGGCAGGCTCACCCGAGAGATGTGCCACTCTCGCCTCAAGCTGGCATAGGGGATCAGTGACTGAACGCTAGATTTCCCTACACACCACAGCCCGGACCCTTCGAAGGGTGACAGGTGGCCCTTCTCCACCCACGCTTGCACAGGGGGATGAGCCCCATCCCCTGCAGCACTTCCACCCGAAGGTGGCACAGGACCAATGGAGGAGGGGAGCCCGGGCTGGGCACCGGAGCTGCTGGTGCCAGGTGCACTCGCCAACTGAGGAGGGACAGGTGGGTCCACTAGGACCAGCCTTCCCATACGTTCTGTGATTAGGTGTGTTTAATCACAACATATACAACAGCATTCCAGATTAGTTGTAACAGCATGCAGTAATATTCCCATTAACCCAACAGACCAAGGTTCCATCAGTTGAACAGCAAGCATAACACATGCATATATTGAACGACAGTGGGTATTCCAACAGCATGCAGGGATGTTTGGTAGCAACAGGCCACCATGAACGTGGTGTTTGAACAGGGCACATGCATCAACATCAATGCAAATATTTATAAAACAATAGGAGATATGTGCCAACACATATTTAAGGTTACACATACCCACTGAGTTGTGGAATTGCATTGTTTATGCACATACAGTAGGGTGTAGAAAAAAACTCGGTTAACATCTTATAATGACCTTTTAGTCTACACTACATTCCCAGTGACTGCAAGTGTATATCCGCTACCTTTATTATTACACTTGCCACCATACATTAGGTTGTGTCATGGGTTTGGTTAGTTCAATATATGCCTGACCTATATCTGACATACTAACTGTCCAGGATGCAGGTGTTACTGCTACATCTTTCTTGTTTGCATTTATATTTCTTTATCTACATATCTGGGATGTTTTCACATGACATTTTCACTTCGATTTGTACAGAACCCTGCATTTCTTAACACACATTCACATTTCTGGTGAATAATTACATGCTACATGTGTGTCAGGTGTACTTATTCATGCCAGCCAGTAACTGACTATTGTGGACTGTATATATGTTTCATAGCTACTAGCACTTCCATCACCCACTTTATATGGGATTGCATAACTCTGGGTTGCCAGCACATTTTCAAACAGTACTGTTTGTATAATGCAAGGGTACAACAGCATTTCAGACTCTGTGACACAGACACACTCTCTCTGGGTTTTAGTCCTTTATTGATGACATTGCACACTTTTCCACAGGCTCACTCCTTTATTTGTTTTAATGGTGTTTATGGCAGACATGTTCCAGACATATTATACCTTTATTAATAGGTTATAACAATCTTTTTTCAGGCTCACTCACTTATGTTATATGACAGTGCCTGCAGAGATATTATTCCAGACATATGTTACCTTTCTTAATGGGTTACTACACTCTTTTTCTGCCTCTCTGACGTTTTTATCTGGCAGTACATGCAGAGGTCTTATTCAGGCAATTCTATGGTTGTTTTATTGGACTACAACACTTTGTTTCATGCTCTCTCCCATATTTTATATAACAATACATGCAGAATAATCACTAACCTGCCTGGTGGCGCAGCCTTAGCAGCCTATCAGCATAGGCTTGCTGATTCATAGCACAGTCACCTGCAGCTGCAAAGTAAATGAATGGATATTGAGGCATACCTATCCATTATACATACTCCATTATCAATTCTTACATACTGCATTCCATGGCTACATACTCAGTTGTAGGGCATTCTGCATCCCACTGGCCTCCTGTATCCACTGGCTCAGGCTGTCCTGCTTTCATCTCTTCAGGTCTGCATGGTTCCCTTGGAACTGGCCCTGCAGAAGTCTTGTCTCATGACGGTGTAGAAGGAGCCAAACCATGTATTTGGACTTCTGTATGCCCCAACTTTGTGCTCGGATGCATGAACCCCCTCCTGCACCTGCCATTCTGACTGCAAATGTGATCTACAATCAGTTATGGCAAGTATTCCCACCTATGGGGCTTAAATATGCCGCATTTCCCCACTTTTGTGTGATTGGCCATTTTGTAAAATTCTTGGCTGACTGCAGACCTGCTTAGTAATGGTTAAACTACCATTCGTAAGTATATGAATTTTAATAGTGGTGGCTTTCCCAATGTTGGCATGGCTTAGTGGTTCTGTACTTTGATTTTGATGCATGGGGTCCTGGGTTCGAACCTTGTCATTGTTTTATTTTAATACTGTCTAGACAGGCTAGGGGGTGTGGCTGTGTTTAAGCAACTTAGATCTACATTGCTCTTCGGTGCCCTACGGTGCCCTGGTTGGCGTGGCGCATGTCTGCGCAAACACATTGCACTGGGTAAAGCACTTTTAAACTTTGGGCAACTCTATTGCGCTGGGTAAAGTGCTATTTAACTATGGGCACCTGTGTTTAGCTGGGTAAAGTGCTATTAAACTATGGGCACCTGTGCTTTGCTGGGTAAAGCATTGCTTAACAGCAGCCTATTATATATCTGGGTCCTTTAAAAGTATATATTTTGTTCACTGATACATTGGCCATGTCACTGCTTTTAATAAAATTTTATTCATATATGTCTGGTATTATTTCAAATACTGATTTAAAACATAAATAAGAAGGCGAGTGCTGGGACTTGAACTGTGAATGCCTCCTCATTGTGCATATGCTCTACCATTACGCTATTGCAATTTGGTATGATTTGCATAAACATTCTTTCTTATGCTCTTCCATGTCAGAATTGCTTACTATGGCTAAGCAATGGGCACACCCGCACACACATGCGCAAATACGGGCAGCTATATCGTGGATTTAAAAAAAATAAATAAATATTTTACTTTTTATAACTGTGATGGGGGTTTACAGTGTCAGGGAGTGTAGTGTTGGGTGCAAGTACATTTGAGCGAACTCGCTCTTGTGTGTTGACATTTTGCTTTTACTACACTTGCAGAGACGTGGACATTTAGACTGCTCGGCAGTCGGACACGCCCCCTGCTTTCATACTCGGTCCATGTAAAAGTTACGGTTGAGTCAGCGTGCCCTCATGAATATTCATGGCACGCTGATGTCATACCGTTCAACTGCAGCCTCCGAGTAAGACTTATTAAGTCTTACACAGAGGATTCATGAATCCGGGGGAATATCTAAAGAAAGCAAATGGAAACTGCATGTAAGTTCATAGGTTCATAGGTAGGTACTAGGCTATTGGCCCTAGGGCCTATATAAGCCTAGCCAAAAAGTTACCCTGGCTTTTGCCACCCAAGAAATTATTTTCCTGTGCCCCTGTCGAGCAGAGCCACAGGGGGTGAATTTCCTATTTCCCATCCAATCATCAAGATTTTTCTTGAAGAATGCTAATGAGGAGCTTTATTTGATATAGACAGGTAGTTTGTTCCAGAGTATGGGAAGTCTCTGGGACAGGAATCTATCCCTCCAGCATGTTCTGTTTATTGTGGTGACAAGGTTGAGGTCCCTAGAGCATATAGCTCAGAGGGATTGGGATTTCTTTAAGTGGAACATGTCCAACAGCTCTGGGTTTGACATACCTTTGTATGTTAGGCAGAGATCGCCTCTGAGTAGGCGATATGCAACAGAGTAAAGCTGGAGTTTTTTTAGATGGTCTGTGTAGGGCATCTGTTTGAGGCCAGTAATCCTCTTTGAGAGGTATTTCTGCGGCCTTTCCAGTTGTTGTAGATGTCTTGTGAGGTACATACCAAAAGGGGCATTGTACTCTGTAATGGGTCTAATGAGTGACGAGTAGAGGGGAACAATGACCTCTTTTTTCCCTGAATGAGAAACCTTTTGTGATGAAGTGTGCCACAAAAAAGGATTACCTGACTACTGTGGCGATGTGATTATCAAAGGAGACACTACTGTCCACCTGTGTCCCAAGGTCTCTTATCACACTTTTGGTGTTAAGTAGACTACCACCTATGTGGTATCTCATGGGTACAGAGTTTTACCAAAGGGGATGACAGTGCACTTTTTGGCATTGAGCTTGAGGCCATGGCTTTGACTCCAGGCATCTGTCGCCATTAGGCCCTTTTGTAGGATGTCCACATTGTTAGGAGTTTCGATTATGGCTCCTAGTTGCAGTCATCTGCAAACTCCATTAACCAAAGACCTTCTGTGTTAGCCTGTACTTCAGAAAAGTAGATACCAAACAGGAGAGGACCAGCACTGAACCATGTGGTACTCCACTTGTCACTGGTCTGAAGTTGGATTTGGAGTCTGCTACTTTCACAGTGTAGGTTTTGTTAGTGAGCCAGTTGGCAACCCATCTTGTGACATAGGGATCTATACCTAGTTTAGTAAGTTTATCTATAATTCCAGAGTGAGGGATGGTGTCAAAAGCCTTGGTGAGATCTAGATAGGCTGTGTGAACCACCTTACCCTCTTCTACAGATTTGGTGACTGCTTCAAAGAAGTATATCAGGTTTAGGAGAAATGATGTGCCTTTTACAAGCCAGAACTGGGTGGAGTCCAGAGTATGGAGATTACCAATGTCTTTGTGTATAAGATCCATGATGATACATTCCATGGCCTTGCAGACCAGGCTTGGTAGGCTAATGAGGCGGTAGTTCCCGGGGTCCGTAGTGGCTCCCCCTTTGTGGAGTGGGATAACCATCACTGTGCACTATTCAGTGGGCACAAAGCCTGTGGTGAGGCTATGATTGAACATGGTGCTTAGGTGGGGTGCCAGTTCATTCTGCAGTTTGTGTAGAACACATCCTGGGATGTTGCTAGGTCCCATGGATGCTGTGTTCTTGGCTTTGGAGTGTGGTTTTTACCTGTGCAGCCATGATTACAGGAACTTTGCATTCTTCCGGTATAGAGATGGGCCCTTTATGGGGTGAGAGGAGGGTAAAATTAGCACTGCACCTATCTGCCAGGATTTTGGTAATATCAGAGGCTCTGTATATTTAATGCCATTGTGCTGTAACTCGGAGCAGATCTGAGTGTTGCCATTGAGATTCTTGACATAGCTATAGAATGCTTTGTGGTTGTCTTTAGAATCAGTGACAATATTTGTTTTCGTAACTAGCTTTGGAGGATTTTATGAGGGATCTCAGCTTCTTACTGAGGCTGACCAGGGAGTTCCTCCAATCATGAGACTTTATTCTTTTTTGCAACAGTTTCTTTCTTCTGATGTAGAGTTTGTTTATGGCAGGGGACCACCAGATTGGCTTCCTATTTTTGGAGGATAGCATCTTGGTTCTGTTAGGGATAGCACGATCCATGCACTCATGTTAAGTGCTTATAAAGTGACTTGCAGTAAATGCTTTTCTTTGCAAAGCAGCTGAAGAGATATCCTGGGACTATCCTCTTCAGGTTTGTCTGTGTAAAGTAGCCCAGCAGTAGAGAAAAAATGCAAGGTATGTTTCAGAAATGTTTTACTATTGCATATTTTCAAATTAAATCTCTAAAATAGCACTCATTTTTCGAATATTTGTTTATTTTTTCTATATTTACATAATCATTTAACTGGAACTTCCTGTTTTCTCTGGATTATTGGCGAGACTTCCATTACAGTAGTGACATATTACAACACAGACATCATATACTGAGACAGCATTTTTAACATACACATAACTGAAGAGGTTTGAGTGTACTGGAACGAAACATTTATAGAATATTAAGCAACAAGCAACAGTAAAACATGCTATGCATATGGATATTTAAGATGTTTAAAGTAAGGGTAGATGTCTGCATATGAAATAGTCTGAATCTTTACTGTGTATTGTAATGAAGCATATATAAATCTTGAGCAATAATCATCAGTAAAATATGACATAAATGGTCATATTCACATTAGTGAACAGGCCATATCAGGTCATAGATGATATACAGAGCCATGGAGCAAGAATGGCCATCAAAAAGTTTGTAGCCAACTTGAGACAAATGAAGAGTTCATATCCCCTATAGACATTAAGTAGCTTGTAAATGCATCCAGTGTTGCAGCTGACCTAATATTAAGTGATAACTTGTTCCCTAATCTTGCAGTTTTAATACAAGGTGCTCTACTCTTAAGCTTGTGATTTGAAAACAATTCACAGTTAACAAAAGTGAGTTGTACCTGATGTTCACGCCTTGATGATGAACATGCAAATTAATGCTGGCACTATATATATATATTCACAACTGTGGGCAGTACAGAGATATTAGATTCCTGTCACATTGCATGAAGATGTTGGAAAGGGTGATTGATAAACTAATATGCAGCATTGTAGAAAGTAAGATGGGAGAAAAGGCAGGATATAGAACAACCAATCTGATATTTGCAATGAGACAGATAGTGGAGCAAAAGCTGGAGATGGGGATAGAATCTAATTGTGCATTTTTAGAGTTACAGAAAGCATATGATAAGGTTGCAAGAAAGCTGATTTCAGCAGTCCTGAAAATGTCTGAATTCACAAAACCATCGATAAAAGTATTGAAGGTCATGTACAAGGACCCAATGTCAAAAGTATGAAAAGTGTTTGGACTCAGAGAGAGATTCCCAGTGGGAGTAGATGTGCCTCAGGTATCAGCTCCGAGCCCACTCCTGTTCATACTGGTGATGGACTACATTAGCAAACAGAGTACAGATGAACAAAGCTGCTGTATGCAGATGATAATGCATTAAAGCAGACTCTGAACTGAAACTTCAGAAAGTGATATGAGACTAAAATGCAAAAGTGAAGTCACACGAAATGAACCTGAGTACAAACAAGACAGTGATCATGATTGTGAATGGGTGAGATCAAAAGCAGCTGAAAATGTATTCTATTTTTTTATTTTATTTTACATTTGTTTACCGGGAAAGTCTGACTGGGCAAAAGTATCCCATTTTCAGTGGAGGCCTGGGGAGAAAAGCTTACGTACAAGTACATCAAGACTATTTACAGCAGTAGTCAATGTATAATGATAGAGTAATCAGCAATGTACAGTAATAATGAAAGTTACATGATGGAACACATAATGTAGCTCAGCATGTCAACATGAAAAAAGTCAAGACCATGTACAAAAATATGAGGTTATCACAATATTTTTACAAAAGCATGACATTACTTCAGTTCTAGAATAAAAGATTTGTTTCACTTAATAGTCTATATCGGGTAGTTTAGAAGATGGTACAGTAGTAATGCCTGTGGTTGTTTGTGAGAAAGGGTAAATAGAGAGCAGAGAGTGGAAGCAGAGTGTATGTAGGGGTGTATAGATATAGAGTAGCTATAGTAGGTGCAGGGAGAGAAAGGTCTTAGAGCGGTCAGCTTGGTGTAGTATAGGAGCATAGCCAGTTGTTTCCTAAGTGCGCACTAAGAAGTAGCTTGAAATTGGAAGTATTTGTGGTGCATTGGATGTGTTGGGGAATGGCATTCCACTTTTTAGATATCTGGTTGAAGAAGAGAAAATCCCCATAGCTATTGTTAGCCTTAATGACTTTTAGAAGGAGTTTGTCAGAAGATCTGAGTGCTGTAGAGTTATTGTCTTCCTGAATTAAGTTTTTGAGAGCAGGGCAGTTATTAGGTTTATTAACTACAGAGTGCATAATAGCTAGATGGTTCAGGGATAGTAGATTAGGTAGTTCGATCCAGTTTAATTCATGAAGGGTAGTGCAGTGGTAAGATCTGTAGGGATGACTTGTAGCAAATTTAGCTGTTTTGTTGTAACAAGACTAATTTATTTAAATCAGATTTTCGGAGGTTGCTGAAAATGGGTGAGGCATAGAGAAGGGAGGAGAGGAGGTGGGACCTTGTTATTAAGTTATGGAGTGCCTGGTGTTTTTTGTAAGGTAAGATTTGGCTATGTAAGGTGCTCCAAGTTTGATGTGTCCTTTTTTGATAGATAGTGCTACGTTTGTCAAATTTTAGGTGGTTGTCTATAGCTACCCCAAGGAGTTTGGTATGATCTACAGGTTCGATTTTAGTTTTGTTGGAGGAGTAAATGGTGAAGGGGCAATAGGTTATGTGGTTTGTTTTTGAAAATAGCATTAGTTTTGTTTTGTTGGGGTTGAGTATCAATTGGTTGTCTGTGAGATATTTTTCTGTATCTGTAAAGGCTTTTTAGGTTCTGTCTGGGATTTCTAGTAGAGATGGAGCTGAACAGATAAGGTTAGAGTCATCTGCTTATTGTATGATGGTGGCTAGATTGATAAAGATTGAGAGTTTGTTGGTAAACATGGAGAACAGTAGTGGGCCAATGATTGAGCCTTGTGGCACTCCAACTGAGACGGGTAGCAAGTTGCAGAGTTAATGTGGTCTGTTAAGTAACTATTCAAACAGGATAGGGCTGGATGGGAGAGGTTTAGGGAGGCTAGTTTCTATAGTAAATTTTAGTGTGATACTATACCAAATGCCTTAAACATGTCAAGAAAGATAGAGGATATGTTGTGTACCTTGTTTCTGAGGTCATTGTTAGCGCTGGTGAAACTTATTAATTCAGTTGTGGTGCTATGCTTGGGTTGGAAGCTGTGTTGGGGATTAGAGAGCAGGTTTTGCTTTCTATGTATTTTAGTTGCTGTACATGTATACATTTTTTGAGAATTTGGACCAGAGGTGAGAGAATTGCTATTGGTCAGTAATTTGAAAAGTCAGTAGAGGAGCTGCCTTTATGCAAGGGTATGATATGAGAGATTTTCCAGAGCTTAGGGATGTATTGTTCCAATATGGACCTGTTGCTAAGGAGAGAAATTGGATAAGCTATGGATTCTGCTGCCAGTTTGAGAAATTCATTTGGCGGCTTGTCAGCAGCAAGGAATGTTGGTTTTAGTTTCAGTAGAAGAGTTTTTATGGTACATGCTTGTATAGATTTGATAGAAAAGGAACTGATGGCAGTTTCTGAGTCAGTTGTTATTACTGGGGATGTGTCAATGTCATTTTTTGTGAGGAAAAGTACTGATTTTATGAAGTGAGAGTAAAGTTGTGATGCTATTCTTTGTTTGGTATTTGTGGTGGAAAGAGATGGTGTAGTTATTTGACCAGGACTGAGGAGCTTATTTAAGGCTGTCCAGAATTTTGGGGGGGGGGTATTTTGGTCATTTTGTTATGTTGTAGTGTAGTAGGCCTTTTTACTGTTTTTGATTTGTTTATTGGTATGGTTTCTAAGTTGATGGTATGTTTCCTAGGAGGATTGTTTTTTGGTTTCTTGATAACGATGCCAGGCTCTGTGTATTTGTTTGAGGAGTTGAATGGCATCCTAAGTTAGCCATAGAAGTCTCTTTGCTTTAACCTTAATTCTTCTAAGGGTTGCTTGTGTATTTAGTATATTTAAGAATGTATTGTTAAAGTATTCAACTGCAGAATCTAGGTGAAGGTGTTTTAGAGGGGACCAGTTGCATTGTTTTAGAAGTGAATTGAAGGTTTCAAGGGAGATTTTTTTTTTTGTTGTGAACCAGTTTAAATATGAGGTTTTTATGATGGCGGGTCTGTTTCCTAAGTAGGTAGGTGGGGTGGTGGTTACTGAGGCTGCCTGAAAGGCACCCAGTAAAATAACCATGGGAAGGCCTTTTTGTTAGTGCCCAGTCAAGGATGGACTGTTTTTTTGCTATGTTTATCTATTCTGCTTAGTGAAAGTATTAATTGAAGAAAAAAACATAAAGGTTAATGATGGTAGGGTTTTCAGATGAGCAGCAAGGCCAGTCTAAGTTAGAGTCTCCTGTGATAATAGTTTCCTGGTTAAAAGTGGAAGCAGTCCAACTCAGATGGCTCTCAGAAGTTGAAAGGGTATTACCTGGGAGGATGTAGGTGGCTATAATTATGATCAGGTGTTTAGGTAGAGCCACAAGATTAATATTTTTGAGTTAGTGAGGTTTGGGAGATCATTTAGCAGGAATTCCACTATGGATCTTAGGTTTATGTTCACTAGTTGGTGGTCAGAGCTGTTAAATCTTATGTTACTGATGCTGAGAGGTATTGTAGTCAGAGGTGTGGGAGAAGTGTGCATTTGAGGGCCTGGATTGGGATATATAGCCTCACATTATTTAAGATATTTGGCTTTGGTCAGAAATAGATGTGTTATTTTGTGCATCAAAATGGCAAATTTAAAATTAGTGTGATGTGCTGCATGTAGGTCAGTGTATTTGAGTTTACAGGTCTATGTAGGAGCTATTGTACAAGTGAGGTGATATTATTAAGCTGATAAATTTGGTGTTGAGTGGAGTACTGAAAGGGTTAGTGGGAGAGTAGTTGTTTGTGATGTGTTGTTTGCAATAAGAGGCATCATGGTAGGCTAAGAAGGGTAGACAAAGTAGAGATATGTGTTGAAGTAACATACTTGATGAGTGTAGATTAGCTGCTTTTATTGGGTTAGGGTGGGGTTTTTTGTAGGGGGTGTGTTTTGTGGTTAGGTATAAAGGTAGGGATAGTGGGAGTGGGTGGGAATTAGGGGTCAGGTAGGAGAGCGGAGTGCCCCTGAACATAGGGTAGCAAGAAGTGAAAAGCCATTGCAGAAGAGGAGGTCACAAAAAACAATCCGTGAACAGGTTATTTATTTGAAATTAACCACTTTCTTATTTTTAATTCTCTGGGCAGATAGTATGTCATATAAGTGTTGCCTTTAATTTTGTTCTGTATGTTTATAACTGGGCAATATTTTATTTAAGTAGAGGTCAGCCAGATTAGTCTGTAAATCCTCCTGGTTATGGCACTTAGGTCCCTTTTATCTGATTTTTTAAAAAAAACTCTGGTGTTAATTGTAGGTGTCTAGTACTAGACTGCAACTAGCTAGTAGCAATAAAAGTCTACGTTTATTTAAGTAGTCTGTCTAAATTATACTCCTGGTGGGGGGGAATACTACTGCAGAATAAGGTGATAAAAACAGGCTAGGTGCCTCTGTGGGTGTGCATGCCACTATTGTATAACAGTTCACCATAAGAGCTGTTTAATACTTTATATACTTTAAACTGTAGCTTAAGGGTTTTAATTTAAATACATTTTGCAGCCAGGTGCAAAGAGTTGCTTGGGGATGTTCGGTTCCTTCCTTAGTATGGGGTGATTAGTGAGATTCATTGTGGTGGGGGAGGTTAACATTGCCGAGAACTGTTACATCATAGATAAAAAATAGGAAAAGTGTGAATATAGAAAAATTGGGATAGAAGGCAAAATAGTGGGATAGGGTAACTGCTTCAAGAATCTAGGAGGAGTGGCTGAGGAGAAAGTATGTCTAAATGAGGAGGCCAAAACTATTATGTGAGGTTCTGCAGTCAACTAGAACAAAGTCTCAGAGGTAGTGTGTAATAGAAGAATGGCAATAAATCGACAAGTAAGGTGTACAAAATTGTGGTGCAACCAGTAATTCTGTATGATACAGAATACTGGGTAGTGAAGACAGAGAAGATGAAGTTTTAAGTGATATAGATGAAGTATCTGAGATGGGTAATAGGATGCACACTATGGGTCAGAGGAAGAAATGAGGACATCAGCGCAAAAGTCACAGTAGTCCCATTTGCAGAGAAGGTAAAGATCAGATTATGATGGTTTCGTCACATGTAGAGGAAATGAGAAGACAATGTGGTGAAGTAGATTTGTGAGAAACAAGAAGAAAGCAAGAGGAAACAGACATCTAGCCAAGAAATGGCTGGAATGAATAAAAGATGACCTATGACAATCAAGCAGGACTATTAAAGATAGTAGGAGAGTGGCTATGAATCAAGGAAGTGACGACAGTTAACTTGATACTCCATCCCCATATAGAAACAGGAAAAAAGCATGCTGGTGATGAGGTGCTTGTTAAGTATTTGTAAGGTAACCCTGAATGAACATGTAGCTGATCAAAAGCAGGTTCTTTGGCATGGTGCTTACACAAAATGCTTATGCTCAACACACATCCTAGGTAACAGCCATTCTGAACACTAAAATTTCTTTTAGTCTGTTATAGTGTATATTCAGAAAGAAGCTCTAGGCTTAGTGACAGGTCTTACAAATGAATTATGGAGCATGACCAAAACATTTGAGTGCATTGATCTATGCAGTAGCATAGCTAAGGTGGGATGGGGGCAACTGCCCCGGACACAAAGTGTGTGTGTGTGTGTGGGGGCTCAATCAGCTGATCCTGATCTCTAATGCAATACTGGCTTTTAAAAGATGATATTGCATTTGTGGTCAAACTTGAGCACTGGTGTGCTTTGTGTGTGGCCTAAACTGCAACTATATGCTACATTATAACAAGCAGTTTGCTACAGTTCAAACAAAAAGCTCTCTCTCTTTTTTTTTTTTTTATCTGAGTGTTGCAGTGCTCTGTGCAAGCAGGGTATAAACTGTAGCACTCAGGTTTGAATGCAGTGGAAGAGGGTTGGGTGCAGGGCACAGAAATGGGACTTGAATGACTGGTTAGGGGCTGTTGTGCACCTGGCCACATGGCTAAAAGGAGCATCCTTTTTTTTTTTTTTTTTGCTCCTCAGGATTTAAGATTTCATGCACAGACTAGCCCCCCTAACACATACATACAGGCATATCTAGAATAGTAAATGAAGGCCAAAGATTTACAGATCAGGAAAAGGTTGAATATACTCACAAACAAACATTGAGAAAAAATCCAGGCTCCAACCACCACTGCTAAACATCACACATACATTTATTGATGTAAAAAATAAAAAGGCTAGTACTTTCACTACAACAAAATACCACTTCTTCAGATAATTTCAGAACCTAATAAACCATCTTCTTATATAGAAATTTAAAAATATAATTAACCAATCCATGTTACTAAACATTGACTGAACATCCAATCAGATACCATCAAAACCAGCATCTTTTACATATTGTGACAGTTCCAGAATCAGGGTAACAACCAACAGAAATATAGAAGTTCATTCATACACCAATAAAATTCACTGTTGTCATAAATATGCAGCAACAATGTGCGTCTAAGGGAGAAACTATCTAGCAACTAATAAAAAGTCATTCTCTTCAAAATCCAACAGCAAAACAGCTATTGACACTTCATTTAAATATATACCCTTTTATGTAATTTACTACAATTAAGTCAAAAGATCATATTGAGAATTGGCTTTACCTCCACAGATACAAGGTGCAGGGTTCAACACCCGCACAAAACACCTATTTGTATTGGTTTGGCATCAGTTAAAACTGTAGCTAAATAAAGCCACGAAACACACATTTTTGAGCTTCTCAGTAACAAGTGGAGTGCCACACCCACAAAGCCCACACACTACAGATCGACATGGAGTCAACATGCGACCCAGGGCACACCAAAACAATACAACTCCCATTACATTCGCATACAATCACCAAAAATATACTAAGAACTCTTGATCATAATATTATTTCCAATGTCTCAACGTATTCCATTCCATTTGTCTTAATAGGAATATATGTTATTTAATCAGACTTTATAAAAACTCCCAATGAATAAATACATCACTGCCATTTCACACCTAGACAACAAGGGTGTATACAGCACAAAGGTGTGGCCCAGCAACCACAGAGATACCCCAAGATGCACAGCGAGCAAGAGACGGAAAGACAGCATCCCACCCAGAATCATGCGCACCCAAACTGGAAATTATTCAGTAGAGTAAAAGTAGCCCTTATTAATAAAAATATATATAAAAGTAAGAATTATATATTTATTTTATTTTATTTATTTATTACATTTGTTAACCGGGTAGTGTCCAACTGGGCCAGAAGTCTGTTTTCAGTGGAGGCCCTGGGAGAAAAGCTCCACAAGCAATAACAAACTTTACAATAAAATAATTTTATAATACAGTTGCCAGAACAGAGTACAAACAACAGTGTACAGAAGTATACAGAGTCTCATTATAGGCTTATACAGCATACAAATTACAAAAACAGAGTGCGCAATATAAATTCTGAGACAGCATGCATATAAAAAGTGAAATAATGACAGGGAGTTAATTACCATTCCACGTGTGCACAGTAGGGGGTGGAGTCACAGAATCAGTGTCCATCAATGAAACAGTATGAAAATGATGAAAATATGAATATATGAAAAGTATGTAAATATATCAAATGTTAATATATATATTTATATATATATATATATATATATATATATATATATATATATATATATATATATATATATATATATATATATATATATATATATATATATCTATATATCTATATATGGGTTCACTACATATGACCGAAAGTTCATATGACCAAAGCCCACTTGACTGAGACCAAATGACCAAATGTTCATTTGACCGAAAACTCATTTGACCGAAAAACAGCACTGGCAGGTATATGCCCTGTTCCCCACTGTACTGTGATCCTCGAGTGAAAATATAAAGTCAGGGGGTGTGTGGGGGGCACAGCCCTCCATATTGGGGGGTGTGGGTGGCATAGCCCCTCACATTTTACAACCAGTTTTTACTGATGTATGTTTTAATGCATTTTTAATGGATACACATGTATATAATAGTACATAAACTGAAATTATGTGTAGGGATACTCCTCCAAACCCCTCAATGTGGGAGGCTGTGTCCCCATCCCCTGACAATATATTCTAAGTCCAGGGTCGCACTACAGTGGGGAACAGGGCATATACCTGCCAGTGATGTTTTTCGGTCAAATGAGTTTTCGGTCAAATGAACTTTCTGTCATTTGGTCTCAGTGAAATGGGCTTCGGTCATTTGAACTTTCGGTCATATGTAGTGAACCCATATATAATATTCATATATAAATATATATATATATATATATATATATATATATATATATATATATATATAAATGGACTAAATAGACCATACCAATTGCCTTAAAACTATTACAGCTATATCATGGCACATATCAACCATATTCAACCAGATCTCTTACTACTGTTCAGTGTTTTAATGGATGTGATTTCAACACTGTCCTAAGTGATATTTTATCATTCAGGCCTGGATATGCATGTGGCTGTGATGTCAGAATCCATCTCAGTTCCTTTTCTTCTGTATTACTGCTCACATCACCACCTCTTTTGTTATCTATCAACAATTCTAATACTAGAAACTTAAATTTGTAGTCCTCACCACAGGTCTGTACATGTTGTACTAATATACTAGATTTTCTGTATTCCTAATGTCCCCTATGTGTTCTATGATCTTCTCCTTAAAGGTTCTATTAGTTTTGCCTACACATTAGGCAGTACATCTTTTGCAACTAGCCACTTAGATTAAATTTCTACTCATGCAATCAGCATAAAAGGAGAATTAAACCTTTTGTCCAAGCCTAGGGCAGTCATAAGAAGTACAACTGAGAATATACTGACAGGCCTTACATCTATGACAAGAACATGTGCCCTCATGTTCAGATCTAGGATGACCAAAATCGTACTATCATTTATAACATAGACTTCTTCTAAGTGAAGTATTGCTCTTAATTGTACAACCTGGGTAATTTAAGTGTCTATCTGCCACATAAAAAAAAAACACTAGGCCAAACATATTTCCTAAAACAGAACAGGTAAAATGGAAAGGAGCTCTATCAGTTTAAGCAACTCACAGACAAAAATAAATTTACTTTCCTGACCCAGAAGGGAGTCATCAACAATCACTATAGTTTTTGCAAGCCTTGAGACTTATAAGAAAAGAGAAAGCCAAAGATATTCTCTATGCATTTAAATATCACTCAAGAAACAAATTAACTAATTGAAAAACAAGTGAAAAGTGCAAGTCTGGATAATTTAAGTGTCTATCTTCCACACAGAACAAAAATGCCAGGCCAGCCAGATTTCTTAAAACAGAAAACAAAATGGAGCAGATGAAACAAAAAAGGAAGCTCTGTCAGTTTAAGCAACTCACAGGCAAAGAACAAGTTTGTGTTCCTCATCTATCCTGGAGTCACCACCAGAGCTTGTAGTTTTTGCAGGCCTCGAGTCTTATAAAAAATAAAGCCACATAGAATGAAAACACCAGACCAACCAGATTTTTCAAAAGAGAAAACAAAATGGATCAGGTAAAACATAAAGCAGCTCTATTAGCTTAAGCAACTCACAGACAAAAAATAGCTTTACTTTCCTCACCCAGCAGGAAGTAACCAACAGTGTTTGTGGTTTTTGCAGGCCTTGAGTCTTATCAGAAAAGACCAAATAAAAACATACACACACACACACACACACACACACACACACACACACACACACACACACACACACACACACACACACACACACACACACACACACTTTCACACCTGTGTTCTGTCAACCTTACAAAACTCAGTTTTCAATGAATAAACCTCCATTGCTTGATTCTGATAATGTAAAAGATATGGGTCTCTAGCATACTGTGTGTACCCAGTCCCATAGCATAGTAAATAAACTTCTAGATAAATGTTGTGCAAACTTATATTAATTAAATGCATATGTCTGAATGCTATAGACACAAGAGCAGACATTTTAGAACTAGGAACACACCTGCAGCCATAAGAAAAATTAAAGTGTACCAGTCATGTTCTAAACCATATGCAACAAACCTTTGTAGTTAAGTATAACCTCCTTACCCCATACAATGCCAAATTATACAGTTTATAATGCAAACAGTATGCTGCTTTTGGCTGTTTTTGATAAGGAGAGACACCTGAATATTTTTTCTCAGAGCTTAAAATCTCAGTCATGATATCATAAAAGACTGAAGCTGTCATGCCTCACAACCTTAATGAGTAAGTTTCCATGTTAAGTGCATCAGAAGTAGTTTCTTACTTCCTAGAGACAGCTGTCAACTAGTTTTTGCAGATGGAATATCTCTTACTGCAAAATAACATGTGTTGATGCAGTAGTTAAACTACAACAGGGATAAGAAGCAGCTTCTTTATAGAGGTAAGTTATTTTTAAGTATTTGTAATGCTGGGACGTTTTGTGTAAATCACTGCTCAACACCTGCCATGGCATCATTTTGTGGATGTGGTTGTTGACAAAAAACTGAGTGAACTGTGAAACTACAAAATCAAAAATCACTTGCAACTTTATCATAAGGAGTAAACCAGGAAATTAAATTAATTGTATAACAAACATGTTTCCAAATATGGCCAATACAATTTAAAAGAAAGTTTGAATGGGCCAGGCAAATTACCTGGTGTTTTCCAATACAAGAAATAAAAAAAACTAATAGAGAAAGTGCCTCACATAGCTTTCTATAAAAAATCAAATAAAATTTACCTCATGTACTCCAAATCATACTACATAAAATGTTAGTACATGGAGACCATGCAGACCTGGATGCATGTCATTTAAAAAATAGTATAACAGAAACCATAAACATGAAATTACATAATACAAAACCACTGAGGAATTTCATCTTTGAACTAAGTCAATTAAATATACAAAATCTAGGATTGCAAAACTAAGGAAGAAAGCAAATGCCATTCATCTCAAGAATTTGCCTGTTGTTATTCCACGGCAATCTGTTGCAGTTTACAAGTGAACTCTACCTATAGTTCATAATCACATTTTTTTATAAAAGCATCTCATTTATGAATATAAATATATCTTAATTTATTTTCTTCAGTAACCACGTACAAAGGAAAAATAAAGTCATTCATAAAATCTACAACTTGGCAAAATAGGTTTATCTACAAAAATGATTCAATTATACTGGTCCCCAGTGAAGTGCATGTGGCAGAACTCCATACCCCTTCCTATCTTATGGTAGAAGGCTGTGGTAAAAGTAAATCACAAAATTATGGGCACACGTTTAGATTCATGAGCCTGCTTTGCATAAAATCATTGAGTTGTAATGGAGCATATACAATAAGGCACAAGGGACCTTCTTTTGTTACATACAAAACAGAATGAGTTTGTAAATGGGGCAACTCACTTTTGTATTTTCTGGCACCCTGAAAACGCAACAGCAGCACCTGATGAAGGAATTCCCAATCCCAAGTAATGACAAGTCCCAGTACTCTGAAAAATAAACTGATTCCACAATTGAAATGTGAATTTTGAAACTGGCTGCAGCATGAACAATACATTTTTTCAGGTGGCAATGCACACACTGAAATTAAAGCTATTTTTACCACCTAATAAAGAGGATTGTGTCCTCCACTTCCCTGATTACTTTATATAACAATTGTGAGGTCACTGTATCTTGAAGCAGAGCGAGCACTCAAAAGATGTCATAATTTAGTATAGCAATAACCCACGCCTGGGTGTGGGTAATGCTGGATTTACCCACGGTTGGTGTGGTTTGGTCCCGAGGGCGAAGCCCGAGGGACCAAACAAAGCCAACCGTGGGTAAATACAGCATTACCCACACCCAGAAGTGGGTTATTGCTATTATACCATGACATTATTTAAGAAAAGAAACTATTACTTTTCTTAAATAATGGCATAGTATAATGCCTGTTTACTGCCCTTCCACAGATGTCTGGCATCCGCGGCAGTTCTGATGTACAGAGCTGTGGCCAAAAGCAACGGAGAAAGCAAGATCTCCGTTGCTTTTTTTTACTGTTTTCGCTATGTTAAATGGGTTTAACATAGTGAGACAGTTTTAAAATAAGCAACGGAGATGTCCGTTGCTTATTTTAAACTGTCTCGCTATGTTAAACCCATTTAACATAGCAAATAAAGCAACGGAGATCTTGCTTTCTCCGTTTTTAAACCTGTTCGCTATGTTAAATGGGTTTAGCATAGCGAGACAGCTTTAAAATAAGCAACGGAGATCTCCGTTGCTTATTTTAAAGCTGTCTCACTATGTTAAACCCATTTAACATAGCGAGACAGTGTTTTAAAAGTAGAGTTATACTAATGGAAAAAAGTCCGGGCGACCGGACCTTTTTCCATTAGTATAACTCGATTTACAATGTGCACTCTGGCCAATCAGCGTGCACGTTTTGGGGGGTCATGGTATAATATTTGATATATCTTCCCCCAAATCTTTATTAAGTCTTTCTATTCTAATAGTCTTACTTAAAGTCCTCAGAATTTCAACAGAACCTAAAAGTGGGCAAAGAGTGCAAACTTCTTTTCTTGACCTTGTTAAGACAGATGATACTGTTCCACGTAAGGGAGTAATTTAAAAAGTATTTAAATGTAAAACCATAAATAATTCTTGATTGGAATACTGTTAAACAACAGGACACAATAAATTAAATGAATGTGGTTGGATTTACCCATCTGTCTGAATGGATGCTACCACTGGGTTCTTCTTCTCTGATACTACTTACTTTTGGAATACTCTCCAAATATAAAAATGAGAACTCTGTTTAGCCAAATGTGTTAATGATTTCAAACTATATGCATAACTACTTTTGGATAACGATAGAGTTCTGAAAGATGATATACAAAAGTTACTGCATAAGTAATGGGTTTGCCTTTAATAACAGTAATTGTTTCATCATGGTGTTTGGAAAAAAGGATATAAAATTATTCTTATCAAATAAATTGTCAAGTCATAAACAGTACTACGATTATGATCAAGGGACAATAATAGGAAAAAAGATATAATGGCACCATAACTAAATACATGGCAACACTGGTAAGCAATTTAAACTTTAACCTATTTATATATCTATAACCTGGATAAGCATATTCTGTAATCCATTTAATCCTAAAAAACAAAAATAATGCCCAAACACAGGGAAAATAAATCCTTTAATGATAAGTGTTTTCATCCTGAAATTCCGGGACATCTTCAGATAATTAAAACAAATTAAAACAGCTCATTAAATACTTCACAAAAGGTACCATGTGATAAACTAGCCAATAAGTAAGTCAAATCAATTTATCTACTAAGTACAAAAGTAAAAAACCTACATTGCATAAGAAAATAAAAAATACAACACATATATAAATATAATTCAAAATATAGTAAAGTAAGCATACAAAATTCATATTTCCTAAACAGAACATATTTTAAATATGCACAGATTTTAATGACAGCAATCCATTCAATGATATTTTGTCATTTAATCCTGGGAGGAGGTTGAATTGACATTTTCTGCCATTATAACTCTAGTTTCTATGACTGCCCCCCCCCAACCACCACAAATGGGCATTAGTGCCTTTTCTAAAACATAAAACAATTTTTTAATTCATATAGTCTATAGAATGGAGCATTTTCTAAATCATTCTTCTTAATGGCATAGCATTTCTCATAAATCCTAACTCTTAGTTGTCTCTCAGTTTTGCCCACATAAAAACTGTCACAATATGCACACATAGCAATATACACTATTCCCACAGTCTTACAATTACAGTTGCAGTTGTTTTGTATCTCCTGGGATATGTCATTATGGTGATGTTAACGCTATTATAAATATATATGCATTGTGCACAACTGCCACATTTCGATATTCCATATGACTTGTAAACCATACATGGTCATTGCACAATATTTTTATGTTCATATTTCTTTTGTATACAAATTTCAGGGTGGAAAGATTTATAGTTTGGCTGCCTAACAAATCTTTATTCAAGTTTCAATTTTTGGTATGAAGTTGTTTAATCTGTTCAGTTTTATTAGTATATGCCATAATCAAGGCCTTGTCAAACTCTTTTCCAACCCTTTTAACAGCTGGTTGCATACCTGAAATGTCTTTCAAAATGGGTATATACCTAATGTTTCTATGATCACTGATGTTGACTAAATCAACAGGATGGGCTCTTTCAATAAACATAACTTTTAATGTTTCACATTCAGTTAAACAAAATTAACATCTTTAGAGACCATTCTGGATAGCCTAACAAACTGACCATTTACAAGATTCCTCTTCTGCCATCGTTTTTTTTTTTATTGGTTACGTTTTTTTTTTTTTTATGTGATTTAGTCCATTTAATCCTAAAGGTCATGTCTAATCATGCCAATGAGATCTCTGTACTGCTTCATATCTGAGTGAAATGATCCATTACTGAATGCAGTACAATATTTTGTAGTCTTTGTACAAGACCCCTGAATCAACCTGAAAAGATATGACTACTCCTTATTCGAAAAGAGTCACAGAGCTGGACAGCATGAAGTATTCAGAAAGGCTGCCTAATCCAGTTATGTTTTAAAGGATATGCTTGGAAAGCACATAGGCAGCAGCAGCCTAGTAATTTATTTATTTAAAAATTGTTAACTGGGAAAGTCCGACTTGGAACAAAGCCAATTTTTAGAAGAGGCCCGGGGGAAAATGCTCCAGATGCATGTCTTTTAATGTGAGAGGAAACTGGAACACCTGGAGGAAACCCACATGAATGCAGGGAGGACATGCAGACTCTGCACAGAAGGCATCCCTGCTGAGAATCGAACCAGAGAACCTCTTGCTTCGAGGCGACAACTCTACTGCTCCATCACTGCACCACTAATAATAATAATAATAATAATAATAATAATAATAATAATAATAATAATAATAATAATAGAAAAAAACTTGCAGGTAAGCAACACCTTACATGAATTATGGAATAAGCTTCTCATTACAGTCAAGATAAAAATCAAGCATTACCTTCCTGCAAAATTAATCTTGCTACGCATTGACAGTATGCTCTGGATATTTAAATATACAAATGACTTATACAAAATTACTTCAGAAAAATATGACAGACCTCTCCAGGATGATCTACAGAACTGTTAAAGTAATGACCTCACTTTTAAATGTCAAAGTGCAGCAGTATAACACATGACAAAAAGTAAATAAACATAATTACTAAATAAAAGATTACAACATAAACAAAAAATATAAATACTGCTCAAGGAACAACTGGAAGGTCTGGGGACAGTGGTAATCAATTTAGACTTTGACCAGTGCATATACCTATCAAAGAGAAGAAAGCCTGTTCTATACCCTGCATATTTCTAGAGGTCATGTCAGATCAGGTCATGTCATCGTGGGGACTCTATGCTCCAGACCAGAAGTGTATCCCTCACTGGTAAGATCGGACCATAAACTGATCTCACTGGATATTCACATCCCGACCCCACCCCCTGCCCAGAAAACCACAGTGAAAAACTTCTCTGAAGCAAATTTCACACTCATCAAAACCGAGGTGGAATCCTTCAAAGCCCCCGGGCCTGTGGAAAATACGGCCCAGACCACAGAATCCTTTATAAATGCATTCTATGAACACCTTCAGGACTGCATGGATCATGCAATCCCAAATAAAACCAAGACCCAATCCTCCAAAGGCAGACGACCTGTCTGGTGGACCCCAGCCATAAACAAACTATACAATAGAAGGAGGAAGCTACTACATGATAGAGCAAAATCCCAAAAAGGGAAGGCATCTCTGATCAGTATTAGCAAAAAACTAAGGGCACTCATAAAATCATCAAAGGCCAGCTTCGAGAGAAAAATTGCACAGGACACTAAGGATAATCACAAGGCTTTCTTTAGTTATGTTAGGAACCTGGGTGGGAATTCCCAGATATGCTCAGAATTAGTCCAAAATGACAAAAATACACTGATCCCACAGACATTGCCAACATCCTAGCTGACAGGTTCAGCAAACTTCTCCCTCCCCACCAAAAGGGCAAATATCTATCCCAGCAGAGTGCTGCCCCTGACATCTCAGATGCTCAGGTGGGAGCCGCCTCTCCAAAGCAAAAACACAGCATCAATGGGACCAGACGGTGTCCCAGGCTGCGCCCTACATGAACTCCAAGAAGAGCTAAACCCAAACATAAAACTACTGTTCAATCACAGCCTTACTACAGGATATGTACCCAAAGAGTGGCGTACAGCAACAGTGGTCCCTCTCCACAAAGGTGGTGCCTCAACGGACCCTGGAAACTATCGCCCCATAAGCCTGACTAGCTTGGTCTGCAAAGCTATGGAAAGGATCATCATGGACCTCATAAATAAAGATATTGGGGACCTACAGACACTGGATCCTACCCAGTTTGGCTTTGTTAAGGGCAGATCCTGCCTCTTAAACCTGGTTGACTTCTTTGAAACAGTCACCAAGGCCATTGACGAAGGGAAGGTGGTCCACACAGCCTATCTGGACCTCGCAAAAGCCTTCGATACAATACCCCACTCGGGCATTATAGATAAGCTCACCAGCTTAAATATAAACCCCTATGTCACTAGATGGGTTGCAAACTGGCTCAAGGACAGAACCCACATGGTTAGAATTGCTGGAGCCATGTCAGACTCCAAACCAGTTACAAGTGGCATCCCACAAGGCTCAGTCCTGGGACCTCTCTTGTTTGGTATATATTTCTCGGAGGTACAGGCCAACACGGAAGGACTGTGGCCAACCAAGTTCGCAGATGACTGCAAACTGGGTGCCATAATCGACTCTCCAGCCGACACAAGCATCCTCCAAAAGGGCCTCATAGAAACAGACAACTGGCGCCAGAGCCATGGCCTCAAGCTAAACGCCAAAAAGTGTATAGTCATCCCCTTTGGGAAAAACAAAGTGCCCACAAATTACCACATAGGTGGTAATCCATTAAGTACAGAAGAAGTAATTAGGGACCTGGGGACCCAAGTTGATAGCAATCTCTCATTTGACAACCACGTGGCCAAAGTGGTTAGAAAAACATTTTATATAGCCCACCTAATCATGAAGGGATTCACATCTAGATTAGGGGAGGTCATCGTGCCTCTTTACTCATCCCTCATCAGGCCCATAATTGAGTACAATGCCCCTTTTGGGATGTACCTTACCAAACACCTGCAGCAACTGGAAAGACCCCAAAAGTACCTCACCAAGAGGATCAAAGGGCTCAAACAGATGCCATATGCTGCCCGGTTAAAGAAACTCCAGCTCTACTCAGTGGCATACCGCCTGCTCAGAGGTGACCTGTGCCTGACGATAAGGCCATGTCCAACCCGAATTAAGGGACATGCTGCACCTCAAAAATCCAAATCCCATCGAGCTACACGCCGAGAGACTTGAACCTCAGCACTGAAATAAATAGGACATGCTGGAGGGATAGATTCATAACCCAGAGGCTCCCTTCACTCTGGAATAAAATCCCAGTCCAGGTTAGGCAGAGTCCCTCATTGACTCTTTTCAAGAGGAATCTTGATGAGTGGATGGGAGATCGTAGGTTTACCCCGGGTATCACTTCTGTGTCACTGTTAGACAGAGGCACAGTATACTAACCTCGAAAAAGGGCATAGCAAAATTAATTTAAAATGGGTGGCGAAAGCCAAACATACTCTGGCTAGGCTTATAAATGCCCTAGGGCAGATAACCTAGTATGAACCTATGAACCTATGAACCTATTCCTGGGAGATCAATTTACCACTCTATACCTGATCAGTCTGACCCATTATTGACAACAATACAACATTTTGTACCATTGGAATAAGTAATCAGAAACAGCTTGAAGATACAATTCTTTATGTAAAAAATCATTGGATGGAAAACTACAAAGATTTAAAAAGAATACAATAAACTGCATTTGATTCTGTTACTTAACTGACTGGTCTATGAGAACATTTCTGAACAAAATGTATTTAAACCATATAACAGTAAAGCGCTGTTGGAGGAGACAAAACTAGACTGATTAATCCAATTTTTAAAGAAATCAGTAATGAAAAGAACAGCAAATACATTAAGCAACACATTCCAAGATTATGGTATAACTGTCCACCTTACAGTTAGTTAAATCGGTCAATATCAGAATTAACATTGCTAAGTTATTGCCCCCACGTAAAAAGGTTTCACACTGCAGGTTATTTCCCTCTGGTAATAAAACTTTACAAAAATTGAAAAAACAGGAGCTCTGAAGTCACAGTTACAAGATACCTTTCCAGAACAGCTAAAAAGATAAAAAGTGATCAATAGGCTTCCGCTACCCTATTTACAGCTTAAATGCAGGTAGGCTACAATCAACATTATTTCTAAGTTAAACTTTAATCAAATCAAATTCAGAAAAGTCACATACAAATTATTCAGGTTCTGTGGACTTATTTATTTAAGTTACTTGTCACATAACCACTATTTTTATAGTATATCACTGCTGTTGCTGACTACCTTGCAATCTAGACAACCCTGGCCTGGCCGGTCACAGAACAGAATCTTCCAAAAAAATCAGGGGAATAGTGAAATTATTTTCTGCTTTAGATTAATTTATTAATCACTATTTACACACCCTTATCACCTGAACATGGCAAATCAGCACATACAGTGAAACAAACTATAGGCATTAGAAGTTGGCTGAATTGCAACTGTTGCTGCCTTATCACATTGTGACTTATCTTCAGGTTCCTAGTGCTAACTTTTTCAGAGAAAGTGTACTGAAATCTGTACAGTGCATATTCTTCCTGATGTCCTTGGGCATGCCCCTCAGCCAGTGTAGATCCCATTCCATCCTACTCACATCATCCAGATTACTTTTGTTTTCCCTTTTTCTCATATTTTGTCTTCCTTTTCAATTTTTTTCTTGCAGTTAGTCATTCATTCAATATTTTCTGTATAAAAAGGACTTCAATGTAAACTGTGGAGAAAGCAACTGATTAAGCTAGAGGTCTGAAGCTGTGAGGGGGCTATATGCACTGAGGTGCATAACATTTTTTAAATCACCTTTTAATACAGTAATGGCCTGAATAAACACCATGATCAAAGAAAGAAAAAAGGTAGTCTTCCTCTTTAAGTTTGCATTTTCCTGCATCCTTTAGGCACATTCTAACTGACAAGGATTACACTTGAGTAACTGCAGTGGAAATAACTTTACTAAGCCGGAGGGCTGGGACTGTTAGTCTCTCACAAACCATGAACGTTCTAGGTGATCTAAAGTGATTTTAGAGTTTTTTTAAACAACCTTTTCATCCAACAATAGCCTGGATGTAAACCATGATTAAAGAAAGAAATTCAGTCTTATTCTTCAACTTTGCTTTTTCCTGCATCCTTTCAACACACCTTAACTGACCAAAACTACACTGCAATAACTAAATTAAGCTGTGAGTCTGGGGGCTAATAGGAACCCTGAAGACATGGAGTTATAGATGCTCTGAGACATATTTTAGATATTTTAACCAACCAGTGGATCCAGTAATATCCTGAACAAAAATCAAGCATACAACATAGAAATTCAATCTTATGTTTTTATTTCAAGCAAGAAATAAGTTATGTACAAGGTTTAATGTTCAAAATTGACCAAACATCAGTTCATAATCAATGTCCACTTATACAACCTTGTTGCGTGGAGGGAGGGGGGCTCCAAGGTGTGGGTATATTCTATGATACATTTTATTCTTTTTTTTTTGTTAGAAATGATGGTTATATTGAGCAAGTGAAAGGAGAGTCAGTTCCTTTTATCCAGACAACCCCCACCAAACAGTTCTAGCTACTTCTATGAACAATTAAGACATTTGATTGTGATGAAAGTTATAATAAAAAAGGGTGGCCATGTAATGTATTTCACTTTTGTTCCAAACAGCTGCCAAACATTAAAATACTGCACTTTGCTACAGATAAGTAAAATTAGCTCTCTAATACCAAAATAATAAGCAAACAGCAGCAGGCAGCTAGTCATTTAACTCCACAAACAGCCACAGTAATTATAACTACAATCTCTGTACATATCAGGTGCTAAGTTAAGTAGTCCATTGTATTTTTCACAAATGCATACTAGTCCTGCAAAGCCAGGTAGTGACTGTTTAAACTGAGAAAATGACAAAAGGTTCATTTTCTTTCATCCAGCCAACCCCAACCCACACCAAGCAGTTATAGCCATGACATCAATTATTTTGCCTCCACGCAAACAAGCTGCAAGCTTGCCACACATTAAAATATCCACATTGCTCCACATAAATCACAAAGAAAGATTTCCAAAATATCTGGTTGATCACTGTCAGTATCACTGTAAAATAACATGTATATCTCCACCTTGTTGAATCCATTCTCATTCATTCATCTCATCTCAACTACCAATAGTTCTGCAGAATTTCCCTGCTTTTACACCTCTCTCCCTCATAGAATTTTTAATTTTCTGTTAAATTGCTGACCCTTACAGTCAGTAAGTAAATCGAGACATTTGAGATATATACCTTTTGACTACTTTAGTCTACTTGCTAAAAAATAACTGTTTCATTTGGCTTCACATCTGTGTTTAAACATTGCAAGGACTCTGCTCGGTGATTTTGCAATGCTCAAGTCTAACATGACATGACTTGAATCATCTTCTTTCGGCTGTTCCCATTAGGGGTCGCCACAAGGGATCATCTGTTTCCATTTCTTTCTGTCCTCTGCATCTTGCTCTGTCACACCAACTACCTGCATGTCCTCTCTCACCACATCCATAAACCTTATCTTAGGCCTTCCTCATTTCCTGTTACCTGGTAGCTTCATCCATAGCATCTTTTTCCCAGTATACTCAGCATCCCTCCTCAGCACATGTCCAAACCAATGTAATCTTGCCTCTCTGGCTTTGTCTCCAAACCTTCCAACATGGGCTGACCTAATATACTTATTCCTAATCCTGTCCACCCCCGTCACACCCAGTGCAAATCTTAACATCTTTAACTCTGCCACATCCAGCTCTAACTCCTGCCTTTTTGTCAATGCCACTGTCTCCAACCTATATAACATAGCTGGTCTCACTACCCTCTTGTAGATCTTCCCTTTCACTCTTACTGGTACTCATCTGTCACAAATCACTCCTGATACTCTTCTCCACTGACTCCATCCTGCCTGTACTCTCTTCTTCACCTCTCTTCCACACTCACCATTACTCTGAACTATTGATCCCAAGTATTTAAACTCATCCACCTTCGCCACCTCTACTCCTTGCATCCTCACCATTCTTCTATCCTCCCTCTCATTCACACACATATATTCTGTCTTAGTCCTGCTGACCTTCATTTCTCTTCCCTTTTAGAGCATATTTCCATCTGTCCAGGGTATCCTCCATCTGTTCCCTACTCTCCTACAGATCACAATGTCATCTGCAAACATCATAGTCCACGGACGTGACTTGAATGCCAAGTCAAATAGACCACCACTCCCCTGGAGTGCCTGCTGTGCCACAGGTGCATTTCTTTCAGCAGGGGTACTTTATTTATTTATTTGTTTATTTATTTATTTACTTATTTTAGAGCAAAGAATCAATGTATTTCATTGCTCTGAAAAATAAACAAATATAAGAGAACCCCTTCAATCATGTCACCCTAGCCGATGGATAAGGCCAGTCCTGTTCATAGGACTTCCATGTCATTAGGAGTAATGCTTATGCACTCACAGCAGAATCTCCCTACCAACCTAACAATAGCTTTGTGGTGAATATTTAAGAGGACATTAACCTCCAGTCCTTCTTGCTGTTCTTTCCCAAATTAAAGATTAGACAACTAATTTTAGGAAATAACTGCTTCATGACTTGAACATTCTTATATATTTTCTCAAAGTACAGTAGCTGAAAAATGCATGAAAAGCATTGGATCCATTCTACAAAATGTATAGGGCTTGCCATAGAAGATTTTAAAGGGACCAGAAAAAGTAAAATTCTACACATAAACATAAACAGAAGGATGGAGGACTAATTAAAATAAAGAACACAAACTTACAAGCAGTTGAAATACAACACTATTTCCAAGTGTGCTGTCTTCTCACTAACAGCATTGTGTGCACGTGTGTGTGTGTGTGTGTGTGTGTGTGTGCGTGTGTGTGTGTGCGTGTGTGCGTGTGTGCGTGTGTGCGTGTGTGTGTGTGTGTGTGTGTGTGTGTGTGTGTGTGTGTGTGTGTGTGTGTGTGTGTGTGTGTGTGTGTGTGTGTGTGTAAGCTGGCACGCATGTGTGTATCTCTATGCATATGTCTCAGCCTCTGCACATCAAAAGTCACAGTGCTGGCTTTTAAAAATCATAGCAGAGAGCCTAGAAGAGAATCACTTCTGTATTTTTGGAATGGAATGTCTTAATGTTCTAGACCCCAGATAATTAATGATAAGGAATCTTTGTACATGTTTATTAAAGTTCTTCAATAATTTTACATCTGTGATACTCTATATTTATAAGGAAAATCAGAAGTAAGTCAGTAAATCTGGGCAGAGAAAGACAAAATCTGAGGTCAAAAGTCATATAGCTATGCTTTAAGCATGGTTGTGTGTGTGTGTGTGTGTGTGTGTGTGTGTGTGTGTGTGTGTGTGTGTGTGTGTGTGTGTGTGTGTGTGTGTAGAGGGTACAAGCCAAGTATGTGGACTAGGATACCATGCACTTTGAAAGTGTATACATGCACTTCTGCATATATCCTTGAGCTGGGAAATGAATGACAGTAACTTCTACAAAACAAAAGGCATGTGAAATGAATGATATTTTCTGGCCATAGATACAGCTGTTTGATTAACAGGCACTAGTGAAAGTACTGAATTATGTTCTTTGATGTAGTAACATGGGGTGTTGCTGGATTCATCATCTCCATACAGTGCTACTTAGACCATAGCCACTGGTATTGTAAGGTGGTGCAGACTGGTAGCCCAACATAATGCATCAGAGATACTTCAGGTGCAGCTAACATTGGGCAAGACAGTGATTCAGGTTGTAGCCTGCTATAAGTCCCCAACCATGTCCCAAGACTCATACTCCACATTCCTAAGCACCCTAGAGAATATTAGCATCAAACCTAACACTCTCATACTGGGCGAATTCAACTACCCCTCCATTAACTAGGAAAACTACTTATGTACCAATACACTTGCCCTATGTTTCCTGGAATTCATTAATTCCAATGTCCTGGACCAGCTCATTCTTACCCGCACTAGCGGTAGAAACATTCTTGTCCTGGTCATTACTAACATGGGTGACCATTCCTCTACACCGTCAACTCCTCCCTGGTTTGATCCGACCACAAATGAATCACCTTGGGAATCCACAACCCCCCCCCCCCCCCGCAAAGGTAACCACCATGAAAAACTTCTCCAAAGCTAACCTTGGGCTCCTAAAAACAGAGGTGATTAAATTCACGGCACCCATGCAAATGAAGAATAGTTGCATGACCACCGAATCGTACACCAATGCACTGTACGAACACGTACACAAATGCATGGATCTTGCCATACCCAATAGAGCCAAGATGCTCTCCTTCAAAAAAAGGAAGCCAATCTGGTGGTTCCTTGCCTTAAACAAACTCTACAACAGAAGGAGAAAACTGATGCAGAATAAGATGAAGTCCCAAGACTGGAAAAACTCCATTATCAGCCTTAACAAAAAGTTGAGATCCCACATTGAATCCTCTAAAGCTAGTGATGGAAACAGAATTGCAGCAGGTAGTAAAGACAACCACAAGGACTTCTATAGTTATGTAAAGAATCTCCATGGCAATACCCAGATTTGCTGTGAGCTACTGCACAATGATGACTCCTACACCAAGCCAACAGATGTTACCAATATACTGTCTGGCCAATTCACTGCCAACTTCACCCCTCTCTACACCACCAAAGGACCAATTGCAATACCAGTAGATTGCCAGGCACCCAGTATTACTGCTGCACAGGTTAAAACAGCACTGTCCAAGAACAAGAATACAGCCTGACAATATCCCTGGCTGTGTTCTACATGAACTACAGAGTGAACTGGCACCTCATCTGTGTGCCCTGTTCAATCACAGCCTCAACTCAGGCTTTGTCCCTACCAAATGGCTCACTGCTACAGTCATCCCTCTCCACAAAGGAGGAGCAACTACAGACCCTGGGAACTATCATCCCATTAGTCTGATTAGTCTGATATGCAAAGCTATGGAATGCATCATCATGGACCTAATAAACAAGGATATAGGGAATCTTCAGACTCTAGATCCTACACAGTTTGGTTTTGTGAAGGGTAGATCATGCCTGCTCAACCTGGTCGACTTCTATGAATAAGTCACTAGAGCTGTAGATGAAGGCAAGGTGGTTCATACAGCCAACCTTGACCTGGACAAGGCCTTTGATACCATTCCCTACTCAAAAATCATAGAAAAACTCACTAAGCTAGGAAACAACCCCTATATCACTAGGTGGGTTGCAAACTGGCTCACAGCTAGAACCCATAGTGTGAAAGTAGCTGACTCTAAGTCAGACTGCTGACCAGTCACAAGTGGAGTCCCTCAGGGTTCAGTCCTGGGTCCTCTCCTGTTTGTTATCTACTTTTATGAAGTCCAGGCCAACACAAAGGGACTCTGGCTGACAAATTTACAGACGATTGCAAGTTGGGAGCTATTATTACCGCCCTAAGTGATGTTGACATCCTACAGAAAGGCCTCACTGAGACCAGCGACTGGTGTCACAACAATGGCCTTACGCTCAATGCCAAAAGATGTGTCATCAACCCCATTGGGAAGAACCCAGTTTCCATGAATTACCACATCGATGTTAGTCCACTGAACACAGAAGGCGTTATAAGAGATCTGGGAACACAGGTTGACAGCAACCTCTCTTTTGACCACCACATTGTCACTGTGGTCAGAAAGTCCTTCTATATGGCACATCTTATTACTAAGGGTTTTGCATCTAGGAAGAAAGAAGTCATTGTCTCCCTCTACTTTTCCCTCGTTGGGCCAGTCATTGACTTCAATGCCCCATTTGGCATGTACCTCACTAGACACCTGCAACAACTGGAGAGGCCACAAAAGTGCCTTACAAAGAGGATCCTAGGCCATAAACACTTGTCCTATATGGACAGACTCAAAAAACTACAACTATTCTCTGTCGCATATCACCCACTTAGAGGCGATCTCGCTTGACTTACAAAGCCATGTCTGACTCAGCTCTGTTAGAAATGCTACATTTAAAGAAATCCCAGTCCCTCCGCACCATACACTCCAGAGACCTCAACCTCATTACCATAATCAACAGAACAAGCTGGAGGGACAGGTTCATAACCCTGAGACTGCCCATGCTATGGAACAGACTTCCCATACATGTCAAACAAAGCACCTCACTGACCCTCTTCAAGAGAAATCTTGAGGAGTGGATGGGAAATGGAAAGATCACTCCAATGACTCTACTCAACAGAGACACAGGGAACTAAAGTCAGGTGGCACGATGCCAGGGTAATTCCAAGGCTAGGCCTGTAAAGGCTCTAGGACCATTAGCCTAGTACACACCTATGAACCTATGAACATCAGTTAAATTATAGGCCAGCTGTGTCAGGCAGCACAGCACTGACAGAGGACATGCTCCATGATTGTAGCATGAGGGATCATCAGATAGCATTTATGTAGTACCTAAGATGCCCTGCACATTTATCATTCACAGGATTGCTCTCCAAAGCCTGGTAACAGCAAAGTGCTGTTCCATTTTAAGTAAGTTATTTCCCAGTGATCATAAGTTCTAAACACTCTTCATTTTTTTCAGAGATGTAGATGAAATGATAGTTGGAATTGCATTTTTTACCCAAGACCTACTATGATTTAAATTATTCTACTTAGTACTTTGACTGTCTGAAAAAGCTAACTAATATAGATGATACATAACTGCTTTCTTGGCAGATCAGAATGCAATAAGTACTGAATACATGGTCCTGTAAGGTTTAGCTTAGAGTTTGCTAATTATGTAACACAAAATGTAAGCGTTGCCTTAGCATGCTGAGATAGGTTCAGCTTTGTGAGCAAACTCAGCATGTCTGACTAAAAGGACCATTGCTGCAATAATTCAGAAATTGAATGTGTTAGCCTCAGGCAGACATCAGTTCCTGACCTGATGCTCTGAAGCAGATGGCAGTCTCTGGAGTGAATGGCTGCATTCTTATGCTGTGAACATTAGGGCAACCCTGGCTATATAATAGAGTGTTCTTTGAACCCCATTCTGTTCTTTTGGGTGCCAAGCAAGACACAAACAGATTTAGTATACCAACAAATACTCTACAGGTAGACCACATGAGAAGTGAAAGCCTATACTAAATAAGCAAATGTGTATCTGCATAGATGTAATAGTCAACATTCTGAAAGTATAGTTTAATGAGCTCCCAGCGAATGAGTCATATTAAAATATGATAACATGGTACACAGTATGACTATCTAATTATATAAGAAGCACCTCCCAAATTCATAAAGTTTATATATGGTACTGTGCTAATTATAAAGAAGAAGACCATATGACCTATATATGGACAGCACCAGGAGGTTGAAGGCAAGCAGCATGGACTCCATCACTGATGCTATTACTTATATATTTACTGTTATTGTGAGCATACTCTCACAACTGTACTATAGTTATCATAAGTATCACTGCTGCACAAATTCAGGAGATGAATGTGAAAGCACAAAGTAATATACCCTCAGTTTCCACTAATGAGGGGGTGTTCTTTAAGGTGCCATGCAGGACAGCAATAACAAATCATAGTTTATCTCTAAAATGGGCATCCAACACATAATTTTTGGAAAAATGTGAATGATGTTGAAGAAACAGCCTCTCAGATGCTTTAAAGAGATGCAGGTTTTAAGGAAGGTTGTAGATATCCCTGTGGACTTAGAGGACTGAATTTAGACCTTTTCAATTATGCTTTCATTGTTTGTTTTAAAACACAAGGTGATGTAATTAGCTAAAAAATGGAAGGGATCAATGTGACCAAAAGGGCATGCAGTCTGTGTTCCATGTTCTTCTATCTAGGGGATACTGTGTACCACAGCTGAGAACTAAAGCAATTGATCTACACAAATCTTCCCTGATGGGAACCACCTAGAATTAGAGCTGATATTCATGACTTTGTTCAATTTTGCATGCACTCTGTTGCCATACCTCTTAAGTCTGAGTTGGAAACACCCAGCATGATTTTGGAGGTGGGAAGAATCCCCAGAGATACACAGGAAGGATGTGCAAACTTTAGAGAGCCACTGGCTGGAGGTTAAGCTCAAGTGCTGTACCTTGTGCTGGAGGCAAAAATATTAACCCTTATGATAACTATGTACCTTGTCTTGTGATACATTTGAAATATATAAATCATATTCTAACATCAGAAGAAGTGATGCCTGATACAGAAAAAGCCAGAGCAACAGTACAAATGCCAAAGCTAGGAATAAAACAATTATTACAGATTTGATATTGATAATGGGGACCTGAATGCTCTTATCAGGACAGACACAACATGATTTAAGGACTGCATGGGTCCACCTGGAGCAACAAGAAAAAGCAAGAGAGGTCATTTGAGACTTCTGTCTGGCAATTCGCTTGATGGTGGTCAACACTGTTCAGTAAGAGAGAAAGTCACAGGATCAAATATAAAAGGGGTCAACATGCAACTCAGGCAGACATTCCTGTAATAAGGAAAGGGCAATGAACTAGAATCGGAGATTACAAAGTCATCAACAGTGAAACAGTCAGCCCACAATATAAACCACTAGCTGCCACAATGAGCTGCAGGTAGTAGTCAGAGAAGGTGCTAAGGTCAACAGATGCAAGTCTGAAGACCCTGGAAGTTGTCTGTAGTACAGGAGTTATAGAAATAGTCAAGATTCTAACATCTTAGGAAGAAGACAAACTAGATGGAGTCAAAGAAGAATGGCAGTGTATTAAAATAGCATGTGAAAAGACTATAAAACAGATATGTGGCTGAGACATGTAATGAAACAAAGAACATAAGGAAAGCTGTTGGTAGAATGCAGAAGACTAGGAAGCTGACAAGAAGGAGGGCAGGAAAAAGAGGGAGATAGAAAAGATAGATCAAGCCAAGAAGGAATACATTTTGGCTAACAAAGAAGCAAAGAGAACAGTCACAATAGCAAAGACTAAGGCATCAAGAGTACTCCACCAGCTTCTGAAAATGACTCAGTAGATGTCACAGAGAAAGTCCATCAGGTTGCAAGGCAAGAAGAGAAAGATAAAGAAGATACATTTCAGGTTCAGATCTTCATAGGTAGGTACTAGGCTATCAGCCCAAGGACCTCTGTAAGCCTAGCCAACATGGTTCCCTGGCATTCGCCACCCACGAAAGTTATTTTCCTGTGCCCCTGTCAAGCAGAGCCACAGAAGTGATCCCTGGGGTGATTTTCCTATTTACCATTCACTCATCAAGATTTCTCTTGAAGAGTGCCAATGAAGACCTCTGCCTGACATAGATAGCTAGCTTGTTCCAGAGTATGGGAAGTCTCTGGGACAGAAATCTATCCCTCTAGTATGTTCTGTTTATTGTGGTGACAAGGCTTAGGTCCCTAGAACATGTATCCTGGTGGGATTGGAGTTCTTTAGGTCTAGCATGTCCAACAGCTTTGGGTTTGAAATAGCTTTATAAGTTAGGCAGAGATCACCTTGGAGAAGGCGATATGCTATGGAGTAAAGCTGGTGTTTTTTGAGGCAGTCAGTGTACAGCATCTGTTTGAGGCCTGTAATCCTCTTTGTGAGGTACTTCTGTGGCCTTTCTAGCTGTTGCAGATGTCTTGTGAGGCACATTCTAAAAGGGGCGTTATACTCAATAATGGGTCTAATGAGGGCTGAGTAGAGGGGAACAATGACATATTTTTTCCTGGATGAGAACCCTTTCATGATGAAGTACTCCACGTAGAAGGATTTCCTGACTACTGTGGTGATGTGAATATCAAAGGAGAAACTACTGTCCACCTGAGTCCCAAGGACTCTTTTTACACCCTCGGCATTAAGTGGACTGCTGCCTATGTGGTAGTTCATGGGTACAGAGTTTTTACCAAAGAGGATGACAATGCACTTTTTGGTGTTTAGCTTAAGGCCATGGTTCTGACACCAGGCATCCATCTCAGTGAGGCCCTTCTGTGGGATGTCCACGTCATTTGGCGACTCGACTATGCCACCTAATTTGCAGTTATCTGTGAACTTCATCAGCCAGAGGCCCTCTGTGTTAGCCCTTACTTCACAGAAGTAGATATCAAACAGGAGAAGACGCAGGACTGAACCCTGTGGTACTCCACTTGTCACTGGTTTGATGTCATATTTGGAGTCTGTAACTTTCACAGTGAGAGTTCTGACAGTGAGCCAGTTGGCAACCCATCTTGTGATGCATGGATTTATACCCAGTTTAGTAATTCCAGAATGGGGGGTGGTGTCAAAAGCCTTGGCGAGGTCAAAATAGGCTGTTTGATCTGCCTTACCCTCGTCTGCGGCTTTGGTCCCTGTTTCAAAAAAATCAGTCAGGTTCAAGAGGCATGATCTGCCTTTCACAAACCCAAACTGGGTGGGGTCCAGTGTCTGGAGGTGTCCAATGTCTTTGTTTATGAGTTCCATGATGAATACGTTCCATGGCCTTGCAGATCAGGCTCATCAGGCTAATAGGGAGATAGTTCCCTGGGTCCGTGGTGGCTCCCACTTTACGGAGTGGTATAACTATTGCTGTGCATCATTCAGTGGGTACAAAGCCTGAAGTGAGGCTATGGTTGAACATGGTGGTTAGGTGGGGTGGGCTAGTTTGTTCTGAAGTTTATGTAGAATGCAGCCTGGGACGTTGTCCAGTCCCATGGAAGCTGTTTTCTTGGCTTTGGAAAGTGCAGTTTTTACCTGTGCAGTGGTGATTGCAGGGGCTCTGCATTCTTCTAGTATAGATATGGGCTCTTTAGTGGGTGAGAGGGGGGTAAAGTTAGCACTGAACCTATCATTCAGGATGTTGGCAATATCAGTTGGATCTGTAAATTTCTTGCCATTGTTTTGTAACTCGGAGCAGATCTGGGTGTTGCCATTGAGATTCTTGACATAGCTATAGAATGCTTTGTGACTGTCCTTAGAATCAGAGACAATCTTGTTTTCATAGCTAGCTTTGGGGGATTTTATGAGGGATCTCAGCTTCTTACTGAGGCTGACCAGGGAGCTCCTCCACTCATGGAATTTTACTCTCTTCTGCAACAGTTTCTTCCTTCTGTTCTAGAGTTTATTTATAGCAGAAGACTACTAGATTGGCTTCCTTTTTTGGAGGATAGCATCTTGGTTCTGTTAGGGATAGTATGATCCATGCACTCGTGTAAGTGCTTATAGAGTGCGTTTGCATAGGATTCTGCAGTCATAATTGTATTGTCCATCTGCATGGGTGTCATGAAGTTTGCCACTTCTGTCTTAACAAGCATGAAGTTGGCTTTGGAGAAATTCTTTACAGTGTTTTTTTTTAATGGGGGTTGGGGGTGGGATGTGGATATCTATGGTGATTAGCTTATGGTCAGATCTGACTAATGAGGAGTTGACTTCAGGTGTAGAGCACCAGTCACTCATGTTGGTAATGACTAGGTCTAGGATATTGTTGCCCCTTGTGGAGGTGTGGTTAAGTTGCTCCAGGGCATTGGAGTTTATGAATTCTACAAAGTGTTGAGCGAGGAAGTTGGTACATGAGTAGTTCTCCCAGTTAATGGTGAGGTAGTTGAAATTGGCCATTATTAGAGTGTTTGGTTGAACCCTAATATTTTCCACTATATCAAGAAAAGAGGAGTGGGAATCCTGGGGCATGGTGGGGGATCTGTAACAAGCTACAATTTGGATTGCAGTTTTGCCCAGAGTTAGTTGCACTTGGATAATTTCAGATGCATTATGTTGGGCAACTAGTTTGGAGGTGTGGATATCCCTAATAAATATGGACTCACCTCCAACTTTGGTGTTCTGGTCCAAGTTAGATAGCTGAAAGGTATGGTATGTGTTATTGCCTGGTAATGCAGGGGTGCTCCTAGAGCCTTAAACCAGGTTTCAGTCACAGCACAGATATCAATGTTCTCCATTTTAAGGAGTGCCTCGAGTGAGTGCATTTTGAGGTTTAGAATTCTAGCATTGAGTAGCATTACCCTCAGTTTTTGTTTGCCTGTATCTGTTACTGTGGTGGGGTTGTCATTTGAACCTTGCCTAAAAAAGGCACTATAGGGGTGGCAAGAGCCTTAGCCAGTATCTGGAATCCCAGGGGCTACAGGTGCAGGCCATCTCTAGCAAAGCATTGTGGCCTGTCGCCCATGTCGTCCCAGGCAGATAGATACTGGATCCCCTTAGAATGATACCAGAAGTTTAGCCAGTTGTTGAAGTCAATCATTTTGTCCTTGTACTGCGGTATCATTCTTGGTGAAGGTAGGATGCTACTCAGGGCTAGGGTCATACCTGCTTGGATTACAAGATCGGAGAGCTCTTCCATGTCTCTTTTCATGTAGTCTAGGGATGTAGTCATTCACACCAACATGGACAATTACTGAGTCATATTTGTACTTGTTGTAGAGTGACCTGAACTCTAGCATGATGATATTCAGATGCCACTAATAAGGGATGCCAGCAGCAACCTGCTCACCAGTCCAAAGGACATCAACAGCAGATGGAAGGAGTACTTTTAGCATTTTCAATAAAACTCCATGAAATCTGCACTGCCCCACACATAGCTTATGATAAAAGGAAACACTTACTCTAGAAAAAGTAAGAACAGCGTAAAGGAAATGAAGTTAGTGAAATCAGCAGGCTGTCAGATGTATATACTTTCTTGCAAAATCTGCCTAGGATCTTAATCTGTCCTTTGTGAAAGTATTAAAAGATAGATGCTAGAGTTTATGAATATAGTGTATGGATGGGTTCTAGCATTGTGCACACTATGAGTAGTTCAACATTAAGGATCACAGTGATTTCTATAAATCACTGTAGTTCCTGTCAGCATATGACACCCTTCCTGTTTTTAATGAGAGTTGCACAGGAGCACCTAGTAACCTGATCAGTATTTGGCACTCCTGTTTTTGAGGTGGAAGGCAATGCTTTGTAGGCTGGCTGTGCTACAATGTACAACAATGTGAAGTATTTACTTATAGTATACTATGTCTTACACAGAAGGCAACCGAGGCCCAATACCATTTATAACTTGCCAATACCCACTCTCATGCTGAAACTCCTTTATCAAGAACAAAGGTCAGCCCAAGAGTGCATGTGTTGGTACAAATCAAATATTCTGTGTTTCATTTGAAGGATATTAGGGTATACCTTTGCTTAATTTGTAGAAGATGGTTGCTGCAGAGGTGGGGCAGGTATTAGGTAATAAACTTCATTCTGGCATGTTTTATTTATGTGCAGGTAGAGATTTAAATTCCTGTTTCTGGCGAAAGTGAAGCTATTTGACTTACAAAGATAAAGGAGATCAAGAATGGTGGGGTTCCAGTCTTGGGAGAAGGCCTAGATCTCCACAGGAGAGCCTGTAAGAAACCAAGTAATGGATAGCACTTCAAGCCTTTTCTGGTAGCCTAGGGAATTTAAGCCAACAATCTCCTTAGCTAGAAACCTCTAAGGCCATTATCATATGTTTAATATATCCAGAAAAACTCATCCAGAAAGGGGTGTAGTACTCAATATTTGGTCTTTTTAGAGCTGCATAAAAAGAGATGAGAACTTCTTTTGATCTGGATGATATGCCTTTAGATATTAGTTGTCTCTGTTGCTGCTACATGGTGGAGGGATGGTAGATAATTATGAACCTAGGCTCCAATATCCTGACTACACTGTCATTTTGCAGTCGAGTATTGGCTATACTGTACACGCAGGAATTTTACATGGTCTTTACGTACATGGAGACTGTATTGTAGCAGGATATAAGTTGATAGTTTGCATTTTTCATTGCATGTTAGAGTTCCAAGAGTTCAGTTTGTGGACCTCTGGGAATCTGTCTATAGGTATGCAGTATTTGAGAAATATGGAAAAGTCATGACAGTTTCTATTCAATCATACAGATTTAATTTGAAGGATGTTTACCAAAAGTGGCAGCACTACACGTTTTTGCATATAATTTTAGTCTATTTCCCTATACCACATGTTATTGAGGGTTAGTTCCTGATACAAATAATGGGCATCAGAGGGAAATTTTATTAAAAGCCCAGTTTGCAATCATCTGCTAACTTAATTAACTAGTACTGATTCCCAGTCTGGACATCAGAGAAGTAGATGCTCAAAAGGAGGGCTCACAGTTTTGAGTCCTGGGGCATAACAGTTACCTTCATGCTTTCTGATGAGGTGTCTGCCAGCTTAGCAATATGTGTTCTATGTTTCATTCATTTAGCTATCTAGCTCATCAAGTATGGATCTACTTTTAAGATACTTAGTTTGCATGCAATGCCAGCATGGGGTATAATGTCAAGTGCTTTGGCCATATCCAAATAAGCTGAGCAAATACAATGACTACTGTCAGCAGCCTGCCTGACCTACTCAAAAAGGTTAACAAAACTGAGTAGGTGGAATATCCCTTTGAAAATGCCAAACTCGGGCTGATATGGCTTGATAAGGTTTTTGATATCAAAGTTTATGAGGTCAGATGTAAAGTATTGCATGCAAATCAGACTACTCAGGTTAAAGTCTCAATAAATTTCCTGGGACAGTGGGAGGGCTGCCCTTCTGTAAGGGGCATCACCATTGCTGTTCGCCATACTTTGGGGAGAAATCATGTAGCTAAATTCATGTTAAACAATGCAAAGACAGGTTTCATAAAGGCCATTTTGGAGCTGTTTATTAAGCATCCAGGTAAATAACGAGGACCATGGTAGTGTCATTTTTGGTTTGACAGATCACCCTCAGTATGTGTTCCTTTGTGAGATTAAGAAGTATAAGGGACTTGAGAATTTGTGGAATTAAAATAGTTGTTAAAGGGGTAAAGTCTGCACTAAATTTTTCTGCTCCTATATTTCTGTGCTTACTGGGTCTGAGTAGCTGGTGTCGTTTTAAATAACTAAATGAGGATCTATAATTATCTGGGGCTTCAGTAGATAATTTATGTTGATAATTTGCCTTACTACCCATAATTCCTTTTAATTCCTTATTGACATTCTAGATGAAATCCTTAATATGAGGATTTTTCTCTTGTTATAGAATTTATTTTAGCTGGTGGACCACTATGGTGATTTGTTCTTATTCTTCATGGTATATTTGGCTATAGCAAGGACAGCCAAGTTAAGGCATTTATCTATGTAAAAATAAAACTCCTTTGTATAGATAATTGTATTGGTGCCAGTTCTGGTGATGTTATATGTGAATCTGGATAACTCAGAATAAAGTTTCAGGAGTTTTGCCCATATGAAATCCCTGAATTCATAATTATTGACTGCAGGGGTGTTTCATATTTTGAAAGAGAAGGTTGCAGGTTCATGGATAGATGTATGTAAGAACTTGAAGAACAGCAGCAAGAAGAAATCCACAACTGGCCACAGTACAAACACGGGTTTAATGAAGAACTCTGAACTCTAGCGCCAAGGCTTATAGCCTTCCAGGAGTAATACAAACACACAACTTTATACAGTCTTTTTATAGCACCATTCATTAATTAAATACTCAATTACATAATAATTGTTTCCAATGAATCTCTTAAGTTTAAACCTACAGGTACCATAGTATTAAACTTTAAAATATAAACAGATTCTTTATAAAGAAGTTTGTCCTTAATGTCACATATTTCACCAATTTTCATAAAAACTTGTTCTAAAACAGAAGCTTTTAACAAAGAATAGTCAGCATTATGAACTGATTTAAAGTGCATTGCAATGTTACTTTCTACTTTAGCATTCTTTATATCTCTTATATGTTCCTGTATTCTCACTTTAAATTTTCTTTTACTTTCTCCTATGTAAAATAAATAGCAGGGACATCTGAGAGTATATCTTACCCCTTCACTATTACATGAAAAACTACCACCAGGAGAAAACTTGATACCATTTATTTTCTTGAAATTTGTAACAACACAGGAACATATAGAGCAACCACCACAAGGGTGAGTACCCCTCATGGCAGGGGTTATATGCAATGTTATATACAATTTCTTATGGTCTATATCAAAAGACCGAAGAGGCATTTAATCGAACACCTCTTCGTCGACACAGAAAGAGCGAATACACTAAAGCGCAAACGCGCAAAACAGCAATTTCTTTCCCTGGGAAAGAAATTGCTTGGCTATCACAGTGTGTTTGCCCCTTCCCCACTGTAGTGCGATCTTGAAGTTGGTATATTTAGTTGGGGGGTATGGGGGGACACAGCTCCCCTACGTTATGTTTGAAAGTGTGTGTGTGTGTGTGTGTGTGTGTGTGTGTGTGTGTGTGTGTGTGTGTGTGTGTGTGTGTGTGTGTGTGTGTGCGCGTGCGTGTGTGTTTGTGCTAGTGATTTCTTTCCCAGGGATAGCTGTTTTGAGCATTCACTCTTTAGTGCATTCGCTCTTTATGTGTCGATGAAGAGGTGTTCGATTAAACGCCTCTTCAGTCTTTTGATATAGACACAGAGTGTACTGCAGCAGGCTAGAAGTTGATAGTTTGTCTTTTTCAGGGTAAGTTAGAACTCAAGGAGTTCAGTTTGTGGACCTGAGAGTATTTGTCTATAGGTGATATGGTACTTGACAAATATGGAAAAGTCACCACAGTTTCTATCAGGCCTAAATGCATGAGAGGCATGAAATTCAGATGTGGAAGGGATCCTGGTTTTACAGTGAAACCAGGTCTCAGACACTGCACAAACCTGCAGGTGTTTACGTTGCAGGAGAGTCTCAAGATCAGTCAAAATGTTGTTAAGACTTCTGACATTGAAAAAACTATCTTGTTTAAGTTTTTTATTTATTTATTTATTTATTTAACATTTGTTGACCGGGAGCTTATGACTGGAAATAACTACATTGATATCTGCTATGTTTGGAATGTTCCGTCTGAAAATGGCACTAGTGGGGAAGCAAGGGCTTTAGCCAGTATGCTTAAGCCATAAACAAGAGGTGCAGGCTATACTTAGTGAAGGAAATTGGACTATAGATTATGTCATTCCAGGCTGACACATACTGGATTCCCTTAGAATGACAGTAACTACTAAGTCAATTGATGATGACAATCATATTTTCTTGGTGCATATATATAGGTATCATTCTGGGAGAAGGAAGTCTTGCCTGCATTGGACACATAAATGGTAAGATCCATCATGTCACTCTGCATGTCTGTCAATGTTATGTAGCTCAAGCCATTCACACCCACAAGGGCTACCACTAAGTTATAGTCATATGTTTTCTGTTGAGAGGGATTTTAGATCCATTGTGATGCCATGGATCCTAGCACAAGAAAGGCAACTACCTGTAACTCTGTCTTTTTCCATAGTTGTGAGTGTTAAGTCATTGTGCTTGACAATAGTCACCAACTAGTAAAACATTACAGTTTGTACTCATGTAATTTCAGGTATTAGATGTTTTCTGGCCTACCTCCTAGAGACTGTGTATTATGTATTAACATGATGCTGATGTGGTGGTCGATACCTGCTGAGATCTAGTCTTCTTATTGCTAAGAGGCTGTGGTAGCGACTTTTTACATCTTCAGCATAAAGCAGATTAGTGTAGCAGTGATAGGATGTCACTGGTAGTGTGTGCGTAATGCTCACAGACCATTTTATTGGGTCTCACGGATGCCTCCAGGTTGCTTTGATATTTGCCCTCTCATAGAATGAGTTATTCATGTGAAGGGGAAGTTCATTGTCTGTGAGCGTATGACAGTTTCTACAGGGTCAGACAGTACAAAGCATTATGGGTCTGGTAACAGAAGGAATGCAGACATGTTTACTTTCCCTATTGCTCAGGAGAGTATTGGGTTTAGTTTGGTGTAAGTGCTCAGAACATACTGTTTGTAGCCTGCCTATGTGTAGAATGCAGAAGGTGAAGTAGGTGAAGTAAAGACACAATTAATTTTGAGCAGTTAAGGGTGGTTTAGCACAGCCACATACACACTATGTGAGAACAGAATGGCTGGTGCAACATTCAGTATAGCAAATCTGCTCAACTGACAACAATGCAGTAAAACTGGGGGGCACAGAGAACCAACAAACAGGAAGAATTATTTTTTTTAGGTAAAGATTTGCTTAAATGCTTTGAAAATACCATATAACCATAATAATCCTTTAAATTAATAAATGCAAATAATACTGTAAAGTTCCTTACCTCAGCCTGGATGGCTCTGGATGCAGTAAAAACACATTGGATTCACAGGTGAGATCACCAGGCATTACTGAGCTCTGTGGGAATGAGTGCAACAATAAATGACTGCACTCCCAGCCCTTCCTATGTGCTTCCCAACTTGGATAGAGCAGGCTGCCACCTACTGCCACTAGGTGATTAAACTCAGCCCTCTTAGTGTAAAACTGCACAAAAAGTGTACTAAGTACAGTGCTATCCCAATAATTTAAAAAGCTAGCTAGTTACTAATAATAAGGTGATTTAAGGCAATGTAAACCAACTTCAAGGCAAAGTAAGGCACTAGAAGTATATAACAATGTCAAATAGTTTAAAATGCAACAGACAGAATTTATAATTAGGAATTTTTTTCAAGAGCAGTACTGGTTGGAAGGATGGGCACTCAGTATTTGGATCTATGGAAAACAATGGGAGGGAAGAAATGTTTAAATAGCATATACAACTGACAATAGCAGCGAGGGGTGGTGGCTTTGGTAGTCAGATTACCACAAGGGGCAAAAATAGAGACACTGACTGTTTGAAACCACAACAGAGAAAGAGAGAGCATTGGGAAACGACAGCAAGAAGCAGTGAGAGATTCACTTATCTCAGTAGCTAAAGTCCTTTGTTTAAAGATGTAACCAGGAGGTGTTCCCAAAGCAGACAGGCCACAGTAGCCAGCACTAGCTAAAACACACAGTGATATATAGAATTAAGAAAAACAAGCACAACTATATGAGTTCCATAAGAAAATACTCAAACATCATAAATTGCAGTAAGAAAATTATTATTTTAAAGAATCTGTCAAGTCCCAGTGAGTTCGTAAAGGTCTTTGGACCTGGAACTTTCCCACTGGGTTAGTTCAACATTCTTTGCTGTATCAAGAATTCTTAGCTATGTTTGACCACCATGAATGTAAACTCATGGAATTGCTAATTAAGAATAATATTAAAGTAATGGATATTTTAAGTGCCGACATTAAGAAAGTTGGTCTGTTATCCAAGACCTTGTATACAAGGACGATATACTTCTATTTTTACTGAAGTTGACAATGTATGTATGAAAAATCAACAATGAAAGGTGCCTATAGGGCAAAGAATCGATGATCAAAATGATAGTCATCATGCAGAACATTGTTCTGATATTCAAAACCCCACTGTAGAGCAACGTGTGGATCATCACTCTTTAGATTATTCCCCACTGCGACATTTAGATTTCCTATAGAACAGGAGGAAGAGCAGCAATTCAGCTTTGAAACCAGCAGAGAACATGGAATATTCCCCTTGTCATGTGAATACCTGTCTGAGAAGGAGGAATGGGTACCAAATGAATGCACAGCGAAGGTGACTGTTTCTAACATTTGTAACATTGTTTCTAATTTGTCTCATGATTTTGATGTCTACAACTAAAGTTATTTGTGAACTTAAATTGTACACAAGAAAATTGAACCTAACATTGATGCTGGGTAGCAATAATAAATATGCTGATTTTAATACTCATGAGACTAGGATACCTGGTACTTTCAATCCAGACTTGCACCTAGCTCATAGGTTGTTCGAGCAGGTGTGCAAAATGGATATTAGTCATTTACTAAATAGATATGCATAATATTGGTGGTATAATGCTACCAAGTCCCAACAAGATATGGCTCATGAAATTCAATTAAATTTGTGCATTTCCTAAGGTTTATGCACCTCGATAAGAGACGTGGCTTGGCTGTGAGGCATCATTTAGATTATGTGCAAAGATTGCTCAACAAATTATATAAAGATACATATAGTAAAGTCTCTATTAATTAGATTAATGTTTCATATAAACAAATCCATTTGGTATGTTGATGTAAGGGCAGATTATCCCAGTCGAGTACAAATATTTGAGCATACAGGAGCATTGAGTATCAATCACTAAGTCAAGTCGTGGATGTGGGTACTTTCAAAACAAGTTTTATTTTCAACTATATTGAAAGCCAATTAAAAAGCAAAGTTAATAAAATCAAATTTTTGTGCAAAGTTTCATGGGATATTTTAAGTAAATGCAATCAAATTGGTAGTATTGTGAGCACTATGTTCATTACCATTGATGTCCAGGATTGATGTCCAGGATCTGTTTAGTTGTGTTTAGTTGTGTTTCCCACCATACAGGGTTAAGCTGGTTTTCTGAATATTTATCTGAATGTATGCACTTAGGGCAAGATAAAACAAATACCCTTTGTCAGCTTATGGAAATCATGTGGCACAATAATTTCATTTATGTTGAAGGATATTATTTCCAGCAAAAAATGGGTATAGCTGTGGGCCACTTTATGCTAATGTATTAATGGCAGCTTGGGAGAATACATTTATTTTTAATAGCTTATACGTGGCATCATGGTGTATGTACACATGCTTCCTGGATGACATCTTTGTGGCTTGGGTTGATGATCATAATAAAATTCAAGATTTTATCAGTTATATTAATAATACTACCTCCTTTTTAAGGTTTACACACACTATAGGTTATGAATCTATAGCTTATTTGAATGTAAAATTAGTAAAGGATTTAGGTCATAACCAGTTTATATCACAGATTTACAGGAAACTTATTTGAATTAATTCTTGTATCACACCAGCAGCTATGCATTTCACCAAAAACAAGCAGCTGTAAAAGTTCAAATGGTGAGGGGTTCAAGAATGGTTTCTGATAAATATAATTTTTTGAAAGAATGTTATTTGTTACAAGATATGTTTGTGAATAGGGGCTACCCTTTAGTCCTGATTAATACCATTAAAGATGTGGTAGTAAGAAAAAGGTTGCAAAGTTTATATGTCCTCTTACTTAATCAGACATCAGGATTTAGTGAAGGGGTTGCTGGAACCTTGGCACATAACATTAACCCTGAATCTATCTGGGAGGACAGTGGTAATGACTGTGCCGACAATTATGCACAAAACAGGGTGGAAAATCATACTGGTCACACCTTTATTACTACTTATTCTGATGATAGTGTCAAGATTTCAAGAATCTTACATAAAATTGGAAACGTATTCAAAATGACAAGGTTTTGGCTGTCAAGTTAGCAAAAGTCTCCACATTATATATATAAAAAAGGAGTAAGACTTCAAAATATGTTTGAAAATTTGGTTAATGACAAGAAAATGGTTGAAGGCAAAATGATGAACTATGGGGCATGTAGACAATGTCACCATATATATGTTGGACAAATTGTGCCTATAGCTGATTGAACATTTAAAATAACAGGTAGATTTAACTGCAATACATTTGGAGTGGCATATGCAGTGATATGGACATCCTGCAATGCATATTATATTAGAAAAACTGAGCTGAAATTAGGAAGAAATAGAACAACAAATGTTCTTTATAAACACATTCGTGCATTTCCTAATCAAAATTTTTGTTCATAGTTCTTGAAAAAGTTGAACGCAGCCCAAGGGGTGGGCCTTGGCATATCATATTGGAATAGCATGAATTATGGTACAAAGCAAGTGAGCTGAATGAACACAGGTCACCATACCACAAACCAGGAAGTTTGAACTGTCTATTGTTAAGCGCTTTTCGTCTTAGGTGATCCCAAGACTTCTTCAGACAAAGTAAAAGCACCCCCCCTTCTTTTTATCTTACACAATTAAAATATTACATAATACCATTGGTCGAAAACGTTGTCATTAATTAACCTAAAGAGCTTTAAACCTGAAGGCAAGAGCCCGCCCACTGTAAGCAGATCACAACACAGTGAATAAATAGTACAAGCTGCATGCTTTCATCTTTATGCATAAATAAAATCGGTGACAAACACATACCATAAAGGCAATACCTGTCAGTTTGAACTTTCGTACAAAGAATTAAAATACTAGAAGCTAAGCATTAAGTCATTATTTTGACCTACGAAGCCTTTAGCTTGAAAACAAAGCCCGTCCACTAAGTACAGATCACAATATAATAAGTTGGGGCAAACGGGATACAACTACATCTGCTGGCATAAAAGGAATAAATAGCCAACATGCATGATAAAGGCAATAACTGCTACTTTACACTTGCGTACAACAAATACTCACTGACAGAATACAAGCTGACATAAACTATTACAAGTGTCAGGAGTTAAAACTGGTTCTGCCTGTCATAAACTTGACCAAAACAATCACTAAAAAACTACCTGATGGTAGACAGTTGAGGTAATGAAAATTGCCTCAACAACTTTAAGAAATGCAAAAATACAATATTAAACATTAAAAATAAATGTTGAACTATATGTGCAACTAGGTCATCATAGGGGGTAATATTAAATGTTGAATCTTAAACAGTGAATGCTAAGTGCTGAACAATGCATACAACCAAGTCATCTTAGGAGGCTCTTTAGTTTTAAAATACAGTGAATAGAGCACATTTCATTTAAACCTGGAAATGTGCTGGTGTCCGTACGAATTTGCCATGTGAGTTCCAATACTTCAAGACGGACGGCTTTGGGGCCCCCTCTTTGGGATCGCCTAAGACGAAAAGCGCTTAACAATAAACGGTTCAAACTTCCTGGTTTGTGGTATGGTGACCTGTGTTCATTCAGCTCACTTGCTTTGTTCCAGTTTGTGAGTTTTTTTAGTTTGTGTTTGGTTCAATGACTGAAGAAACAGCAACTACACCCACAATGTCTAAAAAAGAGGACGACCTATCAAAACTTAAGTCTTTGATGGAATTACTGGACAATCAAGTTGACACACTTACCATGAGACTGGATACCTTATCTAACAACCCCAGCAACACGGTTGTGCATGCTGCAATGCCCCAAACGATTTGTGGTACGGATGTGAGCTCATGGATGGGTTTTGGGACACAAGCAACTAATAATTCTCGGTCGACAGTGAATGTGCAAAACCAAATTTCTAACAGAGAAGTCAGTGGTTCCCCTAAGCTTATTGGAGCTCCTAATTTTGCTCAGTGGCTTACAGAGCCACTATCTCTTCAAAAATCAACTAGCAGCAATGATGAGGAGCAACTGGCGAGAGAGGTAACTGACATTTCTTTACAATTACAACTTTTTGACCAGAAACTGTTAAAATATAAAAAAACACAGCTAGAGATTGCTTATTTTAAAGAATGTATCAGTGAGGGGATTGTCCCAAAGGGCTTACGTTTCTGGCAATACCCCACTGGTTTAGAGAATGGTTCTGCCTTTTATCATGATTTAGTAAAACTTTTTAACAAGCATGGTTTTGAATTGTTGGACTTAATGTGCAAACATTATACTATTCAGTGTGAGGTACTCATGGAGGAAGCTACAAGTTTAGACCAAGTTTTGCAGCAACATATTGACTTTGATCGATATAAGTGTGATTACGAGCATATATTCAACAGTATTGATTCTTATATATTTAAAATCAAAGAAACGAAGTTAAAGAAATTGAATCGTGACAGGGCAGCATATAGTAGTAATCAAGCTTATCCACTACCCCCTCCCTCCCAAAGTCACCAGGTTATGGGTCAAAAACCTTCTGATGGAGTTAACAATGTTAATTATGGGCCCTCAGGGCCTGGAGAAAATATCAATGGCCACAATTTTCCATCAAGGAAACAAATGCATAATGCTTCCATGTGTGAAGCAAGATCAACCAGTTACTCTTCAGTGGTAAAAGCGCCTCAAGTTCAACAAGAGCACAACCAAGATGCACAGACAAATTTTCGGGCAGGAGCCTCATATTACAAGCTACGCCAACAACTACAGAGGGTGAACAATTCCAACAACTATTACAACAAGAGAGGGAGGAGGGACAGGTAATTGACACTTTTGTAGTGTCAAATAAACCTACGATTTTGTTGAATACCAACATGGATTTTAAAATCTTTAACTTTACTGACATTGCTATTGAACAACCCCTAGTGGAATTTTTAGCAAAATAAAATATGTTTGTCCCCGACATCAAAGCTGACTTGGTAAAAACGATTATTGATTTTAAACTTTTTTCAAGGAAACTTAATTTGAATGTACTATTTGGGGGCAATTCTGCTAACAACAACAGGCTACATGTGTCTAGTACCTTTTCACCAGCTCTACATGAATCCATAGCACTTTTTGACACAATGTGTGAACTTGATCTGAGATGTTCCTTACATAAAAAGGTATACAAAGTCATGTTAGACCTAACATTACCCCCGAAGAAAGGGAACTTTTATGGTCCATTAAGGAAGCTGTGGTTAGGGTAATGCAACCAGGCAAAGCTGGTGGTGCAGTAATTATGGGTCAAGATAATTATGTAAACAGGATGTTGAGTGTTTTAAGGGGTGACACCTATGAAGTAAGATCTAGGCATGAATTAAACACAGCGTACAACAGGATTCGTTCGTACTTGAACAACCTTTTCATTGAAGGGAAAATTGACATTGCATCCTTCAATTACCTTTCTATGTTAGCCCCTAGAATCCCTAAACTCTTTGGAATTCCTAAGATTCACAAATCCATCCACGATCCACCAATGAGACCACTGGTTGATGCTAGGAATAGCATAACATATCCATGTGCCAAATTTGTTGACAACATACTCAAAAATATGTGGTCATGGAACAGGATATCTGCAAAGACTCGTGGTCATTCATACAGTCCTCAGATTTGACCATAACATCAACTTCCTTACTGTGGACATGATGGACCTGTATTCTTCCATCCCACATTGGGCATTGAATGGGTTAACTTCATGTTGAGAAAGAGAGGTGCACCAACATTAGAAATTTCTTTAGTGGATGAATTACTTGATATCATTCTATCCAGCAACTATTTGATCTTCAATGAAACTATTTTTTTACAGAAGGTAGGTGTAGCCATGGGGTCACCTTGTAGTGGTATCTTCGCCAACCTTGTCATGGCTTATTGGGAACAAGAAATCATCCAGAAGAATGAGCTTATTAATAATAAAATAGCCTTTTACACACATTTTTTGGATGATATATTTATGTTGATTAGAGGTGGCGAAGCAGTTGCCATAGAATTGGTGGATTTCTTCAACTCTACCACCTTCCTTTCTTTTACACATACATTTAGCACTGATCGAATTCTCTACTTAGGTGTGGATTTCTGGAAAGATTTAATCATCAACGCATTGTGTGCTAAAATTCATAGGAAGGATACTTATTCCAACACCTTCCTTCACTACAGCAGTTGTCACCCAACCTATCAAAAAAGATCTGTAGTGAAAGGGCAACCCATTAGGGCTGCCCAAATGGTGTCAAAATTCCCAGATTTTATAGAGGAATGTAACACACTCAGTTCTATGTTTTTGGATCGGGGTTATCCCAAACAACTGGTTGATGAACTAATTTAAGAGGTTAGTTACAAGAGAGAACAGGGGACATACCAACCTATTTTAAAAGGCCCTCCATAGGATTGAGTATTCAACAAACCAGCCCATGACCCATCCTACCATGAATTCACTTCCACCATCTTGTAGTCTTTTTACATCATTCAGTATTTATAGTACCATTGCCTCATCCATCCTTCAGAAAAACTGGGCGTTTATTCAGAATGACAACAACCTCAGAAATAAACTACCCGAGTTCCCAAAAATTATCTGGAGGAGGGGAAAGAATTTAAAACATCTTTTGAAGGTGAATGAGTCACACCTCCTTATCAGGAAAGGCATGTTTCAATGTAACGTGCAATTTTTGTTCCCACATGGATACAGGGGAACAGTTCAGAATCAGAGGTAAAAAATACAAAGTCAAACACAACTTCAACTGTCAATCTAAAGCTGTTGTCTATCTTGCCCAGTGCCAACAGTATCCAGCTTTTTATATTGGCAAAACGGACAGGAAACTTCGGGAACGTGTTTATGAGCACACTTATCACATCAGGAAATTAAAAATGATTAACACACTGGCAAAACATGTAGCCAACAATGTCAACCATAAATGTTTGTTTAGGACTATTGACTGTATAAATTCAGATGGGAGAGGGGGTCCATAAGCCGTCCGTCTTGAAGTATTGGAACTCACATGGCAAATTCACATGGACACCAGCACATTTCCAGGTTTAAATGAAATGTGCTCCATTCATTGTATATTAAAACTGAAGAGCCTCCTAAGATGACTTGGTTGTATGCATTGTTCAGCACTTAACATTCACTGTTTAAGATTCAACATTTAATACTACCCCCTATGATGACCTAGTTGCACATATAGTTCCACGTTTATTTTTAATGTTTAATACTGTATTTTTGCATTTTTTAAAGTTGTTGAGGCAATGTTCATTACCTCAACAGTCTACCATCAGGTAGTTTTTTAGTGATTGTTTTGGTCAAGTTTACGACAGGCAGAACCTGACACTTGTAATAGTTTATGTCAGCTTGTATTCTGTCAGTGAGTATTTGTTGTACACAAGTATAAAGTAGCATTTATTGCCTTTATCATACATGTTAGCTATTTATTCCTTTTATGCCAGCAGATGTAGTTGTAGCCCATTTGCCCAGCTTATTGTATTGTGATCTGTATATAGTGGTCGGGCTTTGTTTTCAAGCTAAAGGCTTCGTAGGTCAGAATAATGACTTAATGCTTAGCTTCTAGTATTTTAATTCTTTGTTTGTACGAAAGTTCAAACTGGCAGGTATTGCCTTTATGGTATGTGTTTGTCACTGATTTTATTTACGCCTAAAGACGAAAGCATGCAGCTCGTGCTATTTATTCACTGTGTTGTGATCTGCCTACAGTGGGCGGGCTCTTGCCTTCAGGTTTAAAGCTCTTTAGGTTAATTAATGACTCAACATTTTTAACCAATGGTGTTATGTAACATTTTAATTGTGTAAGATAAAAAGAAGGGGCGTGTGTTTTTTTACTTTGTCTGAAGAAGTCTTGGGATCGCCTAAGAAGAAAAGCGCTTAACAATAAACAGTTCAAACTTCCTGGCTTGTGGTGTGGTGACCTGTGTTCATTCAGCTCGCTTGCTTTGTTCCAGCATGAATTATGGTGACAGGTATATTTGAATGCCATGGCCCCCCCTCCAGGCTTAAATTATGTTATTTCCATCCAGAGCTTGTTGAAAATTAAAGCATAGGAAAGATAGTTAAACCTTGTCTTTCCTTATAAGCTGGTGTTTTGATTTAATCATTTTAGTTGTGAATATAACATTGGTTTGTTAATTTGAGATGTTTTAAATTGCATTATTGGTCTAATTCATGTATGCGTGTTTGTTACAATGTTGCTGGGTTCTTTAAATGTATACTTTGTAACAATGAGGTGTGTCAAAATAATGTGATTCAAGGGATGCATAAATACAGACTCGATGGAGGTTAAAGCTGTTTGATGAAGTCTATAATGTAAAGGATGAGGAAGTGCTTACTCATGTTTTTAAGTGTTTTTAACTGGTATTTCAATTGTGAATTTCCCAAGCTTAGTTTTTTGGTTAGTGCTTGCTAAGGCCAAAAACACTACTTCTATGGGTCCTGACAATAGTCTCTGTTGCCCCCTAAATAGTCTGAAACATAAGCTAGCAAGATCTCTAGAGGCACTTGTCAAATACAGCCTCAAAACAGGTTATGTACCGAGTGAATAGAGAGCCACAACAGTTATCCATCTCCAGAAGGGTGGACCATCTACTGAACCCAGGATCTACAGTCTCATCAGTCTGACAAGTTTAATATGCAAAGTCACGGAACAAATTATTACGGAAGTGATCAACAAGATAACTGGGAACCTACAGACTCTGGACTCACCTTAGTTTGGCTTTGCGAAGAGAAGGTCTTGCCTACTCAACCTAGTAGACTTGTCTGAGAGGGTCACCAAAGCTATTGATAAGGAAAAATGGTGCACACTGCCTACCTCAACATGACCAAGACATTCAATACAATACTCCACTCAGGTATTGTTGACAAATTCTTAGAACTTGGCATAAATCCCTACATGACTCGCTGGATTGCTAGCTGACTTACAGATAGGACCCAAGAAGTCAACACTGGTAAGACCACTTCCACCCATCACCATTCAAGTACTCCATGGCTCTCTGTTGGGCCTGCTCCTGTTTGGCATCTAATTCTCAAAATTCAAAGCTAATGTCAAAGGTGTCTTCCCTCACCAAGTTCGCAAATGACTGGTCTGACAGAAACAAATGATTGATGCCAGAACCACAGATTAAAACCCAACATAAAGAAATGCATTAGATTGCTCTTTGAAAATCATCCACCCAAGCTAATTATTCCATTGATAAAACTGACCTAGTAGTTAGGGATTTGGGAACATGTATTAATTGTAATTTGGCCTTCGACCAACGTGTAGCCAAGATAGTAAGAAAATTATTATATGTCACCCACCTCATAAACAAAGGTATGGCTTCCAAGGTCCAAGGAAGTTATAATACTACTCAACTCAGCCTTTATCAGAACCATCTTTGAATACAATACCCCATTTGTCATGTAGCAAAACAGGTACCTACAACAGTTGGAATGCCCTCAAAGGATTATCACCAGGAAAATCCAGGGTATGAATACCCTGTCTTACATAGATTACCTTATTTGAGATAAGCCTGAGATGGACAATGGCACAGCTATGGAGAAAAGAAAAAAAAAACACATATAAGGTATTGGTCCTGTCTCTTTAGTCAGGCTCCTGCAGGTTGATGAGAGGTGATCTTTGTCTGGCATATAAACCATCCTTATACCCAGCAGTTATAGAGGTCTTGTCCATCCTTAAAACAAACAGCACCAGGAACACTAGATCAAAGGACATAAACTTTGCCTGCAAAATAAATAAAATATGCTGGAAAAATTGATATGTGTTTCAGAGGATCCCCGCACCATGGAACAGGCTCCCCATCCACATGAGGCAGAGTTCATCCCTGACCCTTTTCAAGTGAAACCTTGATCACTGGATGGGAAAATCATAAATTCACCCCAGGTCTGACCCCATGTCTCTGATGAACAGAGGCTGACAGCAAGTTAACTAATTCTTAAACTAACTATCCCCCAACCTTTAGCTACCTCATTATTAACAAACCCTCATCATATAGGCATCCAGTGTACTCAAGGACAAAACTGGGTTGGGTTGCACGGATAGGTTCATAAAGACCCTGGTGTTTGATAGCCTAGTAAAAACATATGAACCTATGAAGATGGCCCCCAACTATTACCAAACTAAGTTATACTCAATTAGCAATATTCACTGCAAGTGGAACAAAACAAATGTTGCCTTACATGCTAAATGACAATTTAAAAAATTAAAATACACTTTTATGGTGGCTGAAGTGACTGAAGAAAGAAGTCAAATTCGTAGAAAAAAGGTCAAATCTGGTTCCAAAACAAAAGCTCAAATGCAGACCTGACAGCAATCAAGACAGAATGCCTCTGATTCACTAAGGATGATGCTGTAAATGATGGGCCTGAGGACTATGATTCTCTTGTTGTCTCATTAGGAAAGGGTTTGGATTCTGTATAAGCAGTACTGTGACAGGCAGCCTTAGAAATTACCGGTATGCTGTCTGTTTCCCTGGGCCTGTAAGGAAGAAGATTATTAGGACACTGTTGATGATTCATGCCATGGAAGACTAAAAATGTCCATATACATTTGGCTAAAAATGACCTACTTGTCAGTGAACACTCTCTGTTTGAAGTATGCAACTCGATAATGTGAGTCCCAAAAGACTGAAAATTTAAGTTTGATTAAGTACAAGTAATAATGAGCTTTGAAAGTCACTGTTATACATTTAACAAGTTTTTTGCTGGAGACAATCCCCTTATACGTCTCACACCACTGTCATCTATATATACAGACCCTGAGGTGGCTGTACTTCTGAGAAGAGGAAATACTTAAAGGTACATCAATTTTGGAGTTAGTATATATTTCTCTGTAATCACACATAAAGTCTCTTAATTCAAGGATCAGAGTTACAATCCTCAAACATACAATGGGAATCCAACAATGAGTTCTAATTGCTGATTTAAACTCACCAGGTTTCAACTGGATGATTAGTGTTTGCTCCTGAAAATTACTGCTGGCATGGTTTTCATTATTGTGCAGGCAGCGATGCAATTACACCATGTTGACCTTTTTTCTTTTCGTTTCTCCATATTTGTGCCATCATCCATCTCAGGCTAAGCAGTCAATGCGGGTAGAAGATGGGCCGGCCATATCAAGTGGCATATAAAATACAACACTATTTGCTTAGATGTCTCCAAAGTATTGCACAACACCATATCCCAAATGCTAATGAGCAGGATCACAGACCAGTATTGAATGTGTCCTATGACATGCAGTTGCTATTAAAGTGACCAAGACTATGCTGTGTGACTTAAACATATAGTTGGCAGTATAAAAATGAAGATAATACCTTATTTGTGAGATAGTATTGTGCGCACATGTGTGTGTGTGTGTGTGTGTGTGTGTGTGTGTGTGTGTGTGTGCGTGTGTGCGTGTGTGCGTGTGTGTGTGAGTGTGTGTGTGTGTTTGTGTGTGAGAGACAAAGATAAAAAGATAGAGAGAACACTCGTCTTAAGATAAAGTTGAAGTCTCATGCAGCTACATGTTTATTACAGTGTAATTATTCACAGTTTGCAATACCACAAATGACATCTTCTTTTTCTATTCAACAATAACAGTACAGGTAATGAAAACTGTTTTATCAATAACAGTAAAGGTAATGAAAACTGTTTTATCTTCATATATTTACTCTTTGTAAATTTTGCCAATGTGACCAGCACTGATTGCCAAATATAGTCAGGCTGAGATTTTAGGATTCACTGAATGTGAGGATTTTTTCTAAATCATTTTTATGTATTTTACATAGCCAGAGTAGACACTTACTTCAAAACATCTAACAACCAATAATAAGATTAAGAGTAAGCAATTGCAATGAGAAATATAAAGATCCTAATATAATAGAATGTAACTCTTAACAAATCAATTTCATGCCATCCCCATCACTTTTTGCTTAACTGAGTCACAGGCAGGATGCAGGAAATCGAAATCGGGGAATTTACCTCCACAAATAGACCAGTCACAGTGGAGTCTCCTGGGTTCTGTACTGGGACCTCTCCTGTTTGGCATCTGCTTTTCTGAAGTAAAAGCCAGTGCCAAAAGGCTCTGGCTAACCAAGTTTGTAGATGACTGTAAAAAAGGAGTAGTCATTGAATCCCCAAATGACTTAGCCTTTCTGCAGGAAGGCTTGTTCAAAATAAATAACTGGTGCTAAAATCATGGACTGAAACTAAATGCCAAAAAATGCATTATTGTATCTTTGGGAAGTCATCTATCCTAGGGAGCTACTACACTGAAAATACACCCCTAAGAGTTGACCCAGTTGTTTGGGATTTGGGAACTTATGTGGATATACTGATCTAACTTTTGGCCAATATGTCCATTGTTGTAAGAACATCCTTTTATTACACAGCTTATAAACAAAGGGATTTATCTAGATCTTGGGGTGTCATTGCCCCCCTTTACTCAGTCCACATTAGGCCAGTCACTGTGCATAATGCCCCCTTTGGCATGTATCTGCCAGACACATGCAACAACTGGAATTCCCACACAGATACCTTACTAAAAGCATGCTATGTCTAAACTAATTGTCATACATGGACCAACTCAAAGCCTTTTCACTAAACTTGGTGTCCTTCAACTTAGTACTGAAGGATTTACTGCACATTTGCAAGTCAAATTGCCTCAGAAATAGTCAGCCTAGGGATCTAAAACTCTTCTGCAACATTGACAGAACATTTTGGAGGGAGAGGTATATCTCTCAGAGGATAATAACATTTTGGAGGGACAGGTATATCTCTCAGAGGATACTGCTTCTCTTGAATAGACTCCCCATCCATATCAAATAAAATTCATTCCCATCCATACCATATTGAAGTGCAGCTTGGATCTATGGATGGGAAACAGAAAATGTATCCCAGGACTGCATCCTGTACTACTAATGGACAGAGGCAGCTCCTAAATTCTTTATAGCATGTATCGGCCCCCTTAAATTATCTATAGTATGATCCTAGTTATTCCCATTAAGAATAATATACAATTATCACCCATGGGATGGGTAATGCCAACCGCTAACTTAATTTGATAGGTTAATTAAAGCAGAAAAATGGAAATTGTCTAAGCTTAAAATAGCCCTCAAGAACAGCTAGCCTAATTCTTACCTATGAACCTATACATTGAAAAAGCAGTAAGTCAAAACAAAATTATCACATTACTAAATAAGAACATAGCTGCATTATTTTTGCACATATATAACAAATGAGCCATCTATTGTGTAATTCCCAAAGAACTGGATTTCAAGGCACTAGGATATACCCTACCATTCTGAAAGCTATAACTAGGATGATATATGTAACTGCCAAGATTTCCAGTGGTGTTAAATAACTGCCCCCCCCCCCACACACACACACACACAAATTCAAGAAATGAGGCTGATTCAAACTGGAGATAAAACTGTGTTGTCCTACCTTTAATTTTACTCATTTTAGAAGATAATATTGCCAAAACCATATCCAGCTTCCACTGATACCATACAGACAACCTCTTAGCCAACCAGCTTCTCCCCTTTATCTGTCCAACATTCTTTCTGTCATTTTCTTCCGTATCTCTTCTTACTCATCTTATTTCAGATTTACCTAAGCAAACATACCATACACCTATTCATGAAACTAATGTAAATATATTCCACTCCTTGTTAATTTGTCCTTCCAATCAAGTAAGCATTATCTGTTATTAATATGATTTAATTCTGCTGAAGCACATCAAATGCCATCATCATGTACTAGCATTGCTACCCCTGTCTATCCTCCTCTTATTTTCTCCTACAACTCACTCCATAGACAATTCATCCCTGTTTACTTTAATCAACATGTCCTCCCTCTTCTCTTCCCAACAGACACATATTCACACTAAACTCTTTCCACCTAACCATTCTTCAAGTTAGCACCAAATACCTCATCCACTGCTTTATTAACCCCAACATAATCTTCACCACCTCCTTACTCTTCCAACTTCTTTCTAATGTCAACCACCCAACTGCTAATGTTCTATATGTTCCTGATTCCACTCCTCTCATTACTCCAAAAAGGTATAATAGCCTCTTTATTACATCTACATCTATACATAGCTATACATATCTTCTAATGTTTGTGTGTCTGTGCGCTCGCGCGCGTGTGCTTATATATATATATATATATATATATATATATATATATATATATATATATATATATATATATGTGTGTGTGTGTGTGTGTGTGTATATATATATATATATATATATATATATAGATATCTTCAGCACTGACTGATGAGGATGCAAGTTTGGTAACAGCATTGGATGTCAAAGGAGCTAGGTCTACCTCTGATGCCACCATGAAATGCACATAAGCCCTCCTTCTATTCCAACCCACTCTCTAGACATACTCTTGCACACCTATTTTTCTGTGTCAGTCACCATTTTCCCATCCTCGTCTTTCTCCCTCCCTACTCCTCCAGTTTCACAATCCACTCCAGCAAGGAATTCTCCATCCCTATAATTCTCTATGCTGTATCCACTACTGTAGCATACTGCTGAAAGTCAGGGATGTCCCACCCTCCCTGATGCCTACTACATCTTATCCTCTCTTATCTTTCCCCTTCCCTCTCTAGACATATTTATCACAACCATCTGAATCTCCATTAACCATTAGTGTTTGTCTCAATATTTTCATCCAATCTTACCTCTTTCTCATTCCAACCTTTCTCTCTCTCTCTATATATATATATATATATATATATAGAGAGAGAGAGATAGAGAGAGAGAGAGAGAGAGAAGCCCAGTCCTACATTTCTCTCTTTTCCCCACTCTTCCTATTTTCCACTACTTGTATGTCAACCTCTCCACTCCTTGTAAGTCAACATTTTCCCCTTAATTTCATGCTCCCCAAATTCCTTAACCTTTGTACACTGTGCTATATATCAACCAGTCTTCTAATAAAAAGTCTTTCCTTCACCTTCTCATAATTCCTCAAACTCTCTTTTCCTGGCACTCACAAATCTGTTGTTGCTCTTAAACCTTTTTCCACTTTCTAACTGTTGTTCTGCATACTTTCTCCATTCCATCCTGAGGGTTGCTATAATGGGGAGAAGGGGCAACCTCTCCATGTCCAAAGTGCTGAGGTCACAATCAGCAAATGCTGATCAGTTGGTAATCCAGTAGTGGCATTCAGAGAGACTGCATTTGCAGTCAGGCTTGAAGTGTATCAATTCATGTGTAGTATAAGACAGAGCCTTTTTTTATTTATTTGGCTCTCAAGACTTGTTTTTTTCTCTTCAAATTAAAGTTGAGGGCATTGAAAGTTTGGTTAACAACACAGGGCACTAGAATACCTAGCTATAGCTCTGATTTCACCACCCACTTAAACTAATGAACCCACCTTTTCTTCCCGCCTCCTCACTTGCAAACCCACTTTTTTGTCCCTCTCCATTTTCACATACCCCTCTTTCTCCCTTCAACCTCCTCCAACCTGATCATCTGCTTTAGAAAGCCATTCTCCATCCCTATAATTTTGCATGCCATGTTCATTGTTGTAATAAACTGCTGAAGGTCAGGCATGCCCCACTCTCCTTGATGCCCACTGCATCTTATCCTCTTCTAGCCAACCCCCCTTTACTCTCCACACATATTAATCACAAATCCTTTATGTTTTCCCCAACCTTCAGTCATGTGGGCTAGAACTGTCATGTCTCAATAGATACAGAAAAGTGGTAATATAATTACTTAATTACTGCAACACTTCTCAAAAGTGACCTGCTTTCCCTGACCATGTATCAAATACCTTACCCATGCATCCCTCAACTATCCTGGTTCATACCCCTAATTTCTCTAACCAATGAGTATACCCTTACCCCCAATTATTTTCCCTCCACTGCACAAGGCAAGTGCATGAGATCTTCCCTCCCTCTAATTCTAATAACCATAGATTTCTGTGTATGGTAATGTAACCCTTACTCCTTCTCAAAATCCTCAAATATCTCTTTAACCTGGGGCAACATTTGGTCCATATCTTACATTAATACTACCACCATAATAACAACTGCCCATAGTCATCTGCAAACAAGTTCAAACTACTTCTACTTTCATCAGTCTTCCACTCTCCCATCACCTCCCTGATGGTTTGTGCTAAGTTACCTGTAAGTATCAAAAATGTGTCATAAAGAGAGGCCAGTCTGGTTCATCACTCTCCCTAATCTAACCACATTTTCCTTCTCCCATTAAACCAAACACTCACTCCTGTTAGGCAATATAAAGCTCTTACCCCATTAATAAACTTCTACCCAACCACCTACTCTGATATATGAAACAAGAAACAGCAATTATTGTATGAAACAAGAAACAGCTATTTGCCCATATACAAGAACACACCTTCCTCACTCACTCCTAGCTACATTTTTAACTCCTTCCACAACATTTAATAGCAACATTTAACAATTTGAAGATGGCCTTTTCTTTACAAAACCTGTCTGGGTCTCCCCTGTCATCCTAGATTAAACAAACTCTAGTCTGTCCATTGAAACTTTTGCCTGTATGTTTTCACCTACATTACAAAGGGATACTAGTGTAATGTTCACTGGCTACTGCAGATCCTCTTTCCATTTAGGTACGATAACTACAGCCACCTCACCCTTTGTGCTAACCCACTCCTATCATATCTCTAAAGCAGGACAATGCAGAGATCAACTATTTTGTAGAATTCAACTGGAAAGCCATCAGGCATCTCCTTCCTTACCACTCTACACATGTATAATAGCTGCAACAACTTCCCTGTAAGAATGTTCATATGCAATGGCACTATTTCCTCTTCCTCATTCACCACATTTTCCTAAAACTCTACAGACTTCTCTTCTGTTCTTACCCCTCCAACCTTGTATACAACTTCCCATAAAACTTCCTAAAGACCTCCCTTACATTCTTTTTCATTTCCACCCTCTTTTCATTTGCCTTTTTCATTGCCACCACCCACACCTGCCTCCACTGCTGTTTCAGTATTCATGCCAACAACTTTGCCTCGGCCTACCACTTATCCCACCACTGGGTCCCCACCTCGCTAACTCTGCATCTGTCCTTGCTACATTTAACACTTTCAACCAATCATTCCCCTTACTTATTTTAGCTCTCTTTTCCTCAATTCTCATCTTAATCCAAGCTGCAGATTCCATAACTTCTTCTCCAGTTTCCCTATCTGATCCATCCTACATTTATTCAACTGACTCCAAAACCCACATATTTGCCATTTGGGCAGCTTTAAACTCATCCCTCTGCCTTTTCCCTACTTACCCCTCCTCATTCCCATTTTCCTCAGTCACTCAAATCACCATACCCTGAAACCATTTTATATGCTCCTATTCCCACAGTTTCCCCTGAATTCCACCTTCAACTATTTTATTATTAATTGCTTTTCTTCCCCAGTTTTTTCCAAAGTGCTTTTCTTTATAGTTGTAAATCTGAAAAGTAATCATTTCTAAGGAGCCACTGGGCTTATCTGAGCACTTCACACATTGTTTTTTTTCTGTTGCCTGTGGACCTCAGAACTAGGGGTAGGATAGCCCCACTCCGTTTGCCCTCCTCTTTGCTCTGGGCTCACTTTGCTCCCCTACCCTACCACCATTAGCAACCACCCCACTTCAATTACACTTATACTATCGTTGCCACTCCTACCTCATCTCCTAACCACTCCCACTTCCTCCCAATATAACGCATTAATTGTAACCACATCACTTACCTACAAATCCTTCCCTCATACCCATTCATCATCTCCTAGCTCTTGAAATCCACTCCTAATTCCATTTCTGCTATGTTTACTCTCTCCTCTCTCTCCTATTCTTAATCTGAACTTCATTTACACTATCCTCCACAATGCCCTTCATATCTTTCCTGAAATACCAATTCTCCCTCACCACAATTCTAATATCTCTCACTTACCTTACAGCATTAAACTCAAACTCCTTACCTCTTAACCAAGACCCAACAACCCCATAACTAAAATTCAATGAGCAACATTACTCCCACATCTCTCCCAGTATATTTACCGTTTTTTCTCATTTGTGTAGCAAACCCATCTTTCTGACAACTAAGTGCACTTTATATGACAAATATCATTGCCTATTAAAATGTACTCCACACTTTCCCTCCAAATCAGAAAGTCCATTTATTAAACTTGATAAATCTATCTCCTACCTCTTTTAATCAGGTGACATTCACCCTAACCCAGGTTCCACATCCTGTAAAATGCTCCACCTAACTACAATTAACTTCCAAAGTATCTGTAACAAAACCTCTTAATTTCATGCCTGGCTGACGCAAAATAATACTCACATCCTTGCTGCAACTGAAACATGGATAAAACCACATACAAATGATTCCGAATTCCTCACCCCTAATTATAATTTAATCAAAGTAGATAGACAATGCAAAAAAGAAGGTGGCACTGCCTTAATTTACCCCAATACCTTTACCCTATCCCCCTATACTGATCCTATTCCAACCTTCGATAATGCTGACATTCTTATCACATTCCTTGATAGTAATAGGTTCAGAAAGCTCTGTTTTATAGTCATTTATATTCCACCAGGAAATAATCCTCCAGTTTTAGAAAACTTTCTTTCTTGGGCATCCACACCATAAAAAATGAAACTATCATACTAGGTGACATGAATATTGACTGGGCCACTACTCTCTCTCTCTCTCCCCGAGCTCCCAATAGCATAAATCTTTTCCACTTAACTCAACTGATTCATTCCCCTACCAGATATAACCTTAGAACCAATAAAAGCTCAATACTAGACTGAATTCTGGTTTCGGACCCTTCCAAATATCTCACTGCCAACACACTACCAATTTCTTTCAGTGACCATCTTCCAGCATTTGTCATTTGGAACTGCACATCCTTGCCAAAACCCACAATATCAGAGTCACCAAAAATCTGTCAAAATTCTGCCCCCAGACATTTAATGCCATACTAAAAAGCTATGACTGGACTTGTCTTAAAACCCTGCCCTAGAGGAAGCCCTTCTTCACTTTAACAATACCTTTCTAAGTACTCTTCATAGCTTAGCACCAACTAGATCTATCAGAATAAAAAATAACCATGCTCCTTGGCTGACTAAACCTACCAAAGAAATTATAAAGTCTAGGGATAAAGCCTGGAGGCTATAATTCTAATACTCCCTCTCTCTTTACCCATTGCAAACAACTTCGTAACCTTGCTAAAAAACTTATCCACAAAGACAAACAAGACTACTTCTGGACTCTACAATTAAATAAATAAAAAAAAAAACAACCCTAAACTTTTCTGGTTCTCCACTAATAATCTCCTTAACCCAGGCACAAAAACTAACCCTTGCCCCTATCCAGACATGCCTTCTGACCTTATAGCTACCAAATTTAACCAATACTTTATTGATACAATAGCCAGTCTTACTGCCTCATTTTCCTCACCTCTTCCAACTCTCCTGCATACTACCATGTCCTCCTCTTTTCAGCTATCCCAAAACAGCTCACCTTCTAGCTTAACCTTACCAAACTGCAACATACCTCCCAATCTTCCTGAATTTACTATTTTCTCCATACCTACTTCCTGTATTAAGAAACTGTTGTTAAAACTTAAACCTTGCTCCAATTCAGCTGACAATATGCCTACCAAATTCCTAAAAGTCGCTGCAGATGCAGTAGCATATCCCATCAGCATCTTAATTAATAGATCTATCCAAAAATCATATGTCCCTTCTGTTTGGAAAAAAGCCTTTATCCTTCCACTCCACAAAGGTGGTACATCCTCTGATATTTCTAACTTTTGACCTTTAGTTGCTCTGCAATAACATCCTTTCCCCCACCCAACATGGATTTTGACCCAGCCACAGTACATCTACATCACTAATATCCTTCATGGGCACCATTAATAAAATGCGTGACACTGGCTCAATAGTGTCTGCCCTATTTCTAGACCTTTCAAAAGCTTTTGATACCATTTATCATTCGATACTCCTCTCTCAACTTTCTTCAATAGGCCTTTCTTCTCACACCCTACACTGATTCAAAAGCTTTCTGTCAGACAGGCAACATGCCGTTGAATGGCAACATTCAATCTCCCTCTACCTCCATAACCCTACTGGTCTCCAACACGGATCCATCTTAGGCCCCCTTCTTTTTAACTTATTCATAAACAACCTTCACCTAGCATTATCCCATACCTCCCTAGTCCAGTATGAAGATGACTCAGTGATAGTCTGCTCTACATCTAACCTCACTACTTTACAACAATTGCCCAAATTGCCTTCACAACCTTTGAGACTTGGCTTCACAAAAACCATCTCTCCCTAAATGCCAAAAAAAACTAAGCTGATGTTGTTTACTCAAAAAAAAAAAAACATCATTAACAGACAAGACTTCAACATACTCTCATTGACTTCAGTACAACTTGAAATTGTAGCCAGTACCAAATTATTAGGTGTCATTATAGATGAAAATTTAAAATTCCATTTACTTATCCAATGCAATATATCAAGAACCTATAAAAAACGTGGTCTACTTTACAGGCACAATACATTCCACTCCATACCAACCAAACAAGCATTAGCTCTCTCCTATTTGCTTCCCTCCCTAACATACGGAGCCCCCTTACTGACCAACCTCCAGTGATCCCTGAAACAAAAGCTTGAATCCTGCTATAATAAAATTGCTAAACTTGCCTCTAATATCCATCATTCTACCCGTCACTGTATAGCCCTGAAAAATCTCCAGTGGCTTGAATTCCCACATTATATATCACTTCTTCAGCTTACTGCATTCCATATCTACAAGTCACAAAGACTGCCCTTCACTCAGCTCCTTATTCTCTCCTTATTCTCCTCTTAGGTCTCTTCTACTGCAAATCCCCGAACCAAACCTTTCTGCTGGTAAACTCCTATGTAGCTGGACAATTGCCAGATCCTGGAACAATCTCTCCCTCTTATGTCTGCTCTGTACAACAACCCTCTAACTTCAAAAATGCTCTACACAAACATCTCGTCTCCAAATGGATCTGTAACTGCACCACCCAGACTAGTGCCCTAACTTAACCCCCTCCCCACTCCCAGTATTGCTTCTTCCTACTTTCCAGTCTCAATAATATTATAATCTCTTCAGATGAATTTACCATCCCTTCCAGAATTTCTCCTTAACATCTCCTTTTTCCTCAAAAAAAAAAAAAACATGTAACCCATCTACGGTTTATCATTGCTACTTTAACTTGTCACCCTATCAAGGTCATCATTACCTTTTTAACAAAACTGACTTGACGTGACTTCATTTCTTTGTTTAAATTTTTTCTCATTTTTGTCATTGTCTCCTTATATTTTTGTACTGTTAGAAACTTTGTAACTCTGTAACCTACTCAGGTGCTAAATGTAATTGTAATGTAATATATAATTGGAGCTTTTCTCTCCGGTCTTCCACTGAAAATGGACTCTTGCCCAGTGGACCTTCCCGGGCAACAAATGTCAATAAATAAGTAAATAAAATAAATAAACTACTGCTACCTTATCCTACCCATTCCACACCATCCATCTAATCACATGATCTGATAATACCCACTCTCCTGTATATGCACCTCTTCTACTTCACATCTTCTACCTGCCTCTATTAAATTCTGTCCAGACTACTTGCCTATTTATGTTCTCCATTATTATAGATAAACTGCCTTAAAGTTCCTCCAGATGTCCACCAAATCCAATCCCTTCATTCCATTCCTGAAGGCTTTCTGACAATGCTTATGAAATTCAATCACAACAAACAGCCTATCCAATTCTGGCTATAACACCAAATTAAAGTCTGCCTGTATCCTAGATTTTCTCTCAAAAAAACTTTCTACATACCACCACATCTTCATCCCTGTCATAATTCTCACCATAATATGATATCAACACAGCTCCCTCCTCCTTATGCATGATATTCTCAATTGTAAAATCCAGCTCTGCTCCCTCGTCACATACTCACCCTTCTCATGTCTACCACAAAGTATTTATAACCAATACCTCCACCTCTTTCCTCCTTCTCTTGACATATTATCCCCCATCTCCAAGCCCACATTATCCATATTATTTTGTTTAAATTCCTTCAGGAAAACTATATCTATTTTTTCATGAACCAACTTAGCCATGACCTTCCCTGCTTAAATGGAATGTTAATTCCTCCAAATTCCAAAATGCTATTCTCATATCCTCCACTTAGGTAAATGCCAGGATCTTTGGTTATGCTGATCCAGCAAACTAATACCCTCCCACCAGCCTGAGTAACTCATGGCCACTCAAGGCCATCCTATGAATCCATCAGTCTCTGATACTGTGCCCAACTCAGGTGCTTTACACTTTGATCCACTATGACACCATACCCAACATCCCTACCAAAACACTTTTCCGATTACCTTACACTCAAAACTTGCATCTTCTTCTCTAAACTTTCCTCCTTTCCCCACAACTCATTGTAAGGCCCTACCAAATGTCCAGGTATCCAGCAGTGCTTCAGGCATAATCGTACTCTCACCTCACAACCCTGTGACAAGGTCATAGTCAATATTTCTACCTTTACCCTCTAAACTCCCTATGCCACCATAGCTAATATGTAGCTGCAAGTTAATCCCAATAGCCCTGTCTTACATGTTCCTAACCCTCCTGTTTCTGATCCATAAATTACACCTAAGATTTATCATCGAATACACATGCTCAAATAATTTCATCACCCTAATCCCTCAAGAAATGCAACATATATGGTCCTACCAAATCCATATGATCAACCATAACACTTGACCCTTCACTTTACTCATCCTAACAATTTCTGTTCTCTGATACCCCCCCAATAGTGCAAGATGTTTCCACTTACTGTCTTATATCAGGACCCCCTCATGACATCTCTCCTTGATTCCTTTGAATGACATCAATGAGACAATCAAGCCTTACCACCATACATGATTATATATTGTAATTATTAATTTCAAATGACTGTACATTTTATTTACCAAAACACATGCAATTACAAAATAAAAGAAACTATTTCTATGAGCCTTTTCCCACTTGCTACTTAATGTCTGCAGCCTCATATATCTCTATAATGTTCTCATTTAGGCCACTGTAACCAATGTCATGCTGTTTTAACATTTATCTTCAATACAGTATTACTTACAGAGCATTTGAACTACAGCTGTTTTACATTACATTGGCAAAGCAATATATAATATACAGTTTATCATACACAACAATCAAATAGACACTGTAGTCAAAATAAAACCACAAGCCCTTTCAAAATGCCCCATCATTTGTGCTATGTCCAGATACCCTGGGGACAAGACAAATATAATATTATTTTCTAAACAATTAATCCTTAGTAAACCTTCAAAAGGCTTAAATGGGCTAATGTCAGTGAAAAGAACATAATAACAAATGTGCATCTAACTGTAACAAACATACAACAGTTGACTGATAGTGTCCAAGAACTGAGGGAAAAAAAGTAAAACTGAATGTGTGTTATGAGAAACACTGGCCAGTGCCCATTTACACTTTGTCATTCTACTCAACATACAAGTTTACTTCCAAAATCTTCCATCTAAAGACAGTAATATACGTAATATTGTAAAACATGTAAGCATGCAATGAACACTTTATTTCACAAAACATTGATATATATATATATATATATATATATATATATATATATATATATATATATATATATATATATATATATATATATATATATATATATATATATATATATACTAATATCCCTCCCAGCCCCACATACACTCCCATCCCACCTGAATGTGTGTGCTGCATCTAAGCCCCATGTTGGCCAGTGTCAATTACAGATTATAATAACAACTGTGATCTAACCATATCAGTACATAACAGCAGCTTGTATAGTGTTTACAGCTCAACCAAGAAAAGAAAAAAAGCCCCTAGAGTCTGTATAATAAAGAATCCTTTCAACGTAATACGAATAAAACTTTTGCTATGTAAGTATCAGTCCTACATGTACCTTCAATAGATGTAAGTTGGCCAGTGTCAGTTATCATTGCTTATAAAGGCTTAAACCTTTCTTTTCCCATCATCTCCTATGCTTACCTTCTTTCTTGGGTTCAAAGAAGAACGTTTATCATTGGTCTATTTTTTTTTTACTGTCTGCGTTATACAAAGATCAGTTTAGCAGTTCTGCCAACTTTTAACAAAAGGATTCAAAAAGCTGAACTGGTCAGCTCCTGCTGAAACATTAAAAACTGCTTTGAATGTTTGACTCAATAAAGTTATTTTTGAAACATTGTTCTTAATTATTTCTACTGCACTTAAATTAATTTAGCTAAACCTCCAGAAATGTTGTTGATTTGACTGACGTTTCTCTAATTAATTTTACTACTTTCATTGTTTGCACCTTGTTTGGTTCAGGCTTGGTACAGGGTTCATCCTGAAACAGTTGGAGTCATGTAAGTAAGAGTACATTGATTGCTTCTGTTTATGAGTAGCCTAGCACTAAGTAGTCAAAGCAGTTGTTTGATTGGTCTTTACTTTTTACTGTCTGCTTTATACTGAGATCAGCTGCATAGAGCTGTGCTGAGTGCACCACAAGAATAATTGTGGCTGATTTGTGGTTTGTGTGCACAAGTAAATTCCCCTTAGTCATCAGTATAAAAAAACTCCTTTTTTTCTTCCTCTGTTGGAACCACCAACTTTTAGCTGTTTGCACGGATCTGTGTGGAATTATATGGACATACACAGGCTTGCTGCCTGCTGTTCAGGTCTGCACATTGCTATATTCTATGGACTCAGTCTGACTAAATAATCTCCCTCTCCCCTTAAGTTCACACTTTCGTCTGCCAGGATGCTATAAAAAATAACATTGAACAGCTTGGAGAGACATCAGTTTACCTTCTCTTCTATTACCAGACTTCTAGCATTTAACATTTTAAGGCAGTGTGATGGCTACCACATGTTCACTGAAAAGGATCTGTTACTCAACCAAATTGATTCTATCTGCAAGAGGTTTAAATAGCTTATTTGGAGGTAGCCCTTTCAAAATCCCAAACATCATACTGTTTCTCCCCAACTCATATAAATGCTGCTTCATCATACTTTTAACCCAAAATGCTGCCATTAAGAAATCACTAGCTAAGCCTCCTAGAATATGAAAAAGTAGGCATCAGTGAACCCCACTCAATACATCTACTACAAGCACCCCTTCATCAGAAAGTTACAAACAATATAGTACCCCTGAACCTAAAAAGAAAAAATCAAGTTCTAGAAACATCTTATTAATTGGTGACTCCATTGTTAGGCATACTGATGTTATTTCCAGGCTTAGTAGGAAAAGGAATTCATCCGACAGTCTCTCAGAAGTCAGAACTGCTGATATTTCAAGAGTCCTTGAAATCCTCTCCTAAATATAGCTATGACATGATCATAATCAATACTGGAGTGAAATGTCTGGCATGAAAACCCTTAAAATAGATGCAGAAAGACTTGCTAAAACTTGGTATATAAAGCTGAGTTTATACTACATTTGTTAGATTGGGTGAATGAGAATTTCCTGCATCAGATTGTCCATAACATCACCAGGGCAGACATATAGATGTCAGCATGCCATGCATATTCATGAGGGCATGCTGAATCGTCCTGCAAAGGGACATGCCCCCAGAAGAATCACAGGCCGGAAAGGAAACACCCACAAGCGAGTCCATGGAAATGTCAAGAAGCACAACAGCACACAACAGACTATAAACCCAACTGTAATGTAAAACATAAAAATCAACAGTTTAATTTTTTATAATTTCAAAAATGTTTGCCTGTAATCAGTGACAGTTAGCACTCATTGGAAAAGCATATAAGATCTAAGCCAAGTAGCAATACCAACAACATCATTTTCTATTTTTAGTGAAATAAGCACAAACAATCCCTGACATATATGTATATATATATATATATATATATATATATATATATATATATATATATATATATATATATATATATATATATATATATATATATATATATATATATATATATATATATATACATATATATATATATGTATATATATATATATATATATATATATATATATATATATATAAAACTATAATTTAAGTAAAATGTAATGAAATGGGCCATGTTTTTTTGAAGAAATCTGACACAATAAAAAAAAAAAAATTATAAGTGCCCATAGCTGAGCAGCACTCTAACAAGCTGAGTATGATTGCCCATAGGTGACCAGTGGTTTAACAGGTGTAATATGAGTGCCTGGAGTTGAGCAGCGCTTTAACATGCTGAAACTGTGTGCCCCTAGTTGAGCAACATTTCTCATAATGTAATATGCGTGCTCATAGCCAAATAATGCATTAACCAGTGTAACTCGTTTGCGCGAAGCTGTGCAGCGCGTCAACCGGCTTACCGGCGGGCAATGTTGAGCAACCTGTATCAAAGCCGCCTTTCCACAGACACACCTCCTAGCCTGTCTAGACAGTAGTAAAAAAAAAAAAAAAGCAATACCCAGGATACTGTGCATCATAGTCAAAGTACTGAACCACTAAGCCATGACAGCTGTACTGAAAATGCAGTATTAGCATATATATAGGAATGAATGGAAATAGAAGCATGAAAAAGCAGGTCTTTTTAAGCTGATACAATTCCAAAATGGCCAATCACAGATAAGTGCGGGAAAAATGGCATATATAAGCCCCATAGGTGGGAATACACAGCATAACTGATTGTGGAACCTATTTGCAGTCAGGACGGCAGGTGTAGGAGAGGGTAGTCGCTTCCGAGCACAGAGGTGGGGAGTTGAGGAGTCCAAATATATGGTTTGGCTCCTAGTCCATGATCATGAGGCTCAACTCATGCAGGGCCAGATTCTGTGGGGAGCGTACAAGGCAGAGGTGTGGAACCAGTTGGCACATGATCTCACCAGTGCCACAGGCATACCAAGTACTGGTGAACAGGTCCATCACCACCATGCAGACCTGAAGAGATGAAAGCAGGACCAACTGAACCGTTGGATCCAAGAGGCCCGGCAAATGCCCAATGCCCCACTACTGAGTAAGTATCCATGTAATTACGTATGTAAGGAATTATCCTAGCTGATATTATGGAGATGTATGTTCCAATATTACTTCATTTATATTACAGCTGCAGGTGTGCATTCTGCGAATCGGCTAGCCTATGGTGATAGGCTGGAGCGGTTGCGCCACCAGGCAGGTTAGTAATTATTTTTCTGTAATTGTTATACAATATAAGTGAGACAGCTTGTAAAAGAGTTCAGTGTAGTTACATATTAATAAAGTTCAAATAACACTAGAAGAAAGATTCTGCTAGTACTGTATGATTAGATAAGTGATGCAGCCTGTAATCCAGAAATAAAAATTAAACAAGTCTGAAATAGAGATTTCCCACCTGTATTGTAATATCAGATAACCTGCCGCAGCCTGAAAATTAGTGGTAAACAAGCTAAAGACAGTAGACATGTGTCAAATACATCCACTTTGAAAATCTGCCATATGAAACAAGTGAGTCTGTTGGAAAGGATTGTTGTAACCAAGTATGACATGTTAATAATGCCTAGAATAAAGTACCATCTTGAATTGTAAAAATAAAACAAGTGAGAATGTGAGAAAGAGTTATGAATCGACCAAGAAAGCTGTTATAACTCTTGAATAAAGTATACTGCAGTCAGTACATAATGAAATGAATGAGACAGCCACAACCAAACATTGAAATGTTTGTAATAAAGTACTGAAGCTGGAATGTGTCTAACCCACAATTTGGATATGTTGCTGTACCCTTGCAATATGGAGATAGTATGGTTGTATGAAGTAATGAACATCCACAGTTGTCTAGAGCCATATAAATCAAATGTAGCAGGATGCTGTACCTGAACACAGCCAGATATGAATGCATATAAATAAAAATGCAATGTATATTAATGTAGCAGTAACAGTCCCATCACCAACATTCCTAAGGTTACATATAGGAAACTGTACTAAGACCTGTAGGGTATATAAATATATATATATATATATATATATATATATATATATATATATATATATATATATATATATATATATATATATATATATATATATTTATCTGCAGCTACTAGAGATGTACAGCATATGTGTAGGTAGTTGAAGTTGTTAATGAAATATTTCTTCATCCTACCCTATATTCACAAATAATGCCATTCCACAAGAAACTGGGTATGTGTATTCACAATTAATTCCTATGGACATTTGTCCTGTTGGTTCAAACATATTTGCACGTACATTGATGCATGTGCCCTGTTCACATATACAAACCTGATGGCATGTTGCCATCAATAAACCCTGCATGCTGTTGGATTGTGTACTGTTGTTCAAAATATGCATGTGTTATGCTTGCTGTTCAATGTTGTGAATTCATGGGTGTCTGGTTAATGGGAATACTGATGCATACTGTTACAACTAATTTTGAATGGTATTGTTTGTTACTAACCCACAATGTCATAAAATATTGCTAAACATAGGACAACAGGGAAGGCGGGTTCCAGCGGACCCACCTCTCCCACCTCAGCTGGCAAGTGCACCTGGCACTAATACCCAGGCCGGAACCTCCTCCGGTGGCCCTGTGCCACCTTTGGGTGGAAGCACTGCAGGGGATGGGGCTCATCCCCCCTCTGCAAGCGTGGCCAGATGAGACCGTCCACTCACCCTCCAAAGTGCCCAGTCTATGGTGCGTAGCGAGATCAGGCAGTCTGTGCTTGAACCCCTACGCCAGCTTGAGGCTCAGGTGGCACAACTCACGGGTGTCCCTGCTGCCCGTCCTACACAGCCCCCTGCACAGCCCCATCCTGGGCTGTGAAGGCACATTGGCAACTGCCCATGGGTGAGGCTGTCAGTTCCACTGTTGCCATCTGTGGGCTCATGGGCTCGCGATATCCAAACATCCGTCCCCGTCAATTGTGTCCCCCCCACATGTCATACTCCACCCCTGTATGCATCTTGTTTATCTTGTCTGTTAGCCTCCCCTACCTACCTCCCCAAATATACCTACTTCCTGTACCTTACATTCCAAAAAAAAAAAAAAAAGGGCACTCTGTTCCCGCAAAAAAATTACACCCCATACATAGCTGCCCATTTTGCAGACATGTCTGCTGGACATGTGAAGTGGTAATTACAATTGGCTGTACAACATACTTTGTTGTCCTCACCCCTCTCTCAGGGGTGGAAGGTTTCAAATTTCACACCAAATTACAGAGATATGCACAGCTGTTGCTGATAAAGAAATGGGCAGCTATGGTCCTTTCCTACATCCTTCCTGCAAATCCCAAGCTTGTTTTCCTATGGTCCTACCCTCTTTGTGCCCCCTTTTTCACCACTTTCCTCTCTCCCCATTTTCTTTTCTTTCAAATAAATTAGCGCAGGTGTGCGTGAGAGTAAGCACTTTTAAGCAGTAGTAAGCAGGTGTGTGCTTGTGTGTGCTTAGCTAAGCGTGTGTGCGCGAAGCTAAGCAGCACTGCACATGCTTGAGCTCCGTGCAAACCAGCGCTAACCCGCTTACAACTGCTTAAAAGTGCCTTAGTCACTTTGAATGACAAGGCCTGTAGTCTGCTCAGCAGCAAAATAAAATTCCTCTGTCAGTCTTGAACCCAGGAAACACTAGTCTGCATGACTTACCACTAAGCCATGACTGAGATACAAGAAATTTGTGCTGAAAGCAATATATCATGAAATAGTAGGACTGAATGTAAAGGGAATATAGGAAGGCTATTACACAAAGCTTGTCCTGTATCTTTACTGGCAATTCTTGTGGATTTGTATAACATTAGTGTGAGAAGAGAAACAACCATGCTAGTCAGTAGCTAGTAGGTAATAATGTGACAGTAGCACCTTGCAAACCACACACACTATCAGAGCAGGATAAACACTGCCATATTTGAGCAGGTAAGAGCCCAGACCTCACAAATGGGACTGAATTACACGGATGTCCCTGATTTGAAAACAAATGTTAATTGTGCCCCACTGACTCCCTGTGAAATGTACTAATAGTAGGCAGAAAGGTGTTTTGTTCCACGTAATGGTAACTGTCAACTACTGAAAGTATGCACTACGTGCATGTCAGAAATGGTGTATTCACAAGCACACCCACATGTAGGCGTACAACCCACAAATATCAAAGGAGGTATCCAACTAATAACAGAAGGACAGTATAGCTGGTTACAAGCACTGCATGTGCCTGCTATCCATAACTATTCATACAAAGTAGAAGGTGCCACTAGTGCTCAGGAGCAAAATAAAATACCCTTGTAGGTGTCAAGCCCCACACCCTGGCCAGACCAGACTGCATGCAGTACCACCAAACCACAACAAACATATAAGGAACTGCTGCTGAAAGAAATATAGCAAGCA
>NC_056739.1:1773923790-1774047115 GCF_019279795.1 Protopterus annectens | reverse complement strand
CTTATAGTGCCTGCATATTTGAACTGTTTCTTACTGAAATTGGTACACCTTGTTTGCTGTAGCATAGACTAGATCCATGGCTGCTGATTGTAGCTTTGTTTGTATGCTTGTTTGCTTGTTATTTCCCTGAAACACTAATCCCACCTGAAATGCAGCTTTACAGTGCCTCTGAGAATCCCTAGTGACATGTGCATTGCTTACTGTATGTATGTCCTTGTTTCACTTGACAGAATGTTAGTGTTTGTCAGTTATGCAATTAAGTTACCTGTAACACATTGCATTTGAGATACCTGGCACTTGCTCACTAAAGCATTTATATATGCCAGCACTAACAAATTAAAACCACTACACCCTCACAAACTCACCTTACGTACCTTGTTCTCCATTGGCCCTTTTTGTTGTTAATTATAAAGGAATTCCCAATACCATCCTAGCATGTTCAAAGGTCAGTTGTCAATCTCCTCCATGGTCCAGCTGGTGAATCTGGGAATCTAGAGGCAATGTTACAACTGCCTCATTTACACAGTCAACCCTCTCCTCCTCCCAACAAATTTCACCACATGTGAGAGATGCAACCATATATCCAAACTGCAGGCTAAGCTCTCTCAACTCTGTACTGGCAAAATCTGTCAGGAGGAGAAGGAAAGCACAGTCACTACAATTCCAGTCTCACATAGACCTACCACAACAGCAATCCAAACAAATAAACACACACAACCATACTCGGAGTCTCTAAATAAAGGTCTACCTATGTAGCAGACACCTCCAAAGCAGACACACAAGCAACCGCTACCCCAGAACAGAACACGTGCAACACATAGCTCACAAAGCCAGTGTGCTGAACAGTCACAGCATGTAAGGCTAAACAACACACCTGCTACACTTGTGATGGGTGGCTCTATCGTCAGGTGCACTGATCTCCTGCTTACCAGGCTGAACAAGGAGAAGGTCATGGTGAGATGCCTGTCGGGCGCTATGATCTGCCACATAACACAAGCACACAGGTCACTCCAAGGCATGTACAAATATGACTCAGCCAGTGTCCATGCCAGTGTGAATGACCTGAGACATACCTCCCTGGACTACATGATGAGAGACATAGAGGACCTCTCTGAGCATGTGGCCCAGACTGGTATGACCCTGACCTTGAGTAGCATCTTACCCTCACCAAGAATGATGCCACAATATGTAGACAAGATGATCAATTCAGACAATTGGCTTATGTTTCAGTGTCATTCAAAGGGGATCCAATGCCTGTCAGCCTGGGATGACATGCTCAACAAGCCAAACTGTTATGCTAGGGACAGCTTGCACCTGTCACCCATGGGCTTTCGGATATTGGCAAAGGCACTTGATACACCCATAGTGCCTTTTTTAGGCAAGGCTCAACAGACAAGACCACCTCCATAGGTATCACAAGGGATATGAAACTAATAGTAATGCTACTCAACGCCAGCAGCGTAAACATCAAGATGCATGCACTGGAAACTGTCCTTAGCATGGAGAACATCAATATCTGTGCAGTAACAGATTCCTGGTTCAAGGCCCCGAAAAGCACCCCAGCACTGGCAGGTTATACCTCATACCATGCTTGTCGGCCACATAACTTGCACCAAAACAGAACAGGAGAGGGAGTATCAATATTCATCAAAGATACACACACCTCCAGGTTGGTGGCACAGCACAAAGCATCATAGACTATCCATGTGCAACTAACAGTGGGTAAGACTGCCGTCCAGTTCATAGCCTGGCACACATCACACTCCCAAATGCAGGTAACACACTTGGCCTACTTAAGAAGACATGTATATCTGCAGATGTCTCCAAACAACAATATATTGGGCAGCTTCATTTACCCACACACAGACTGTAAGCATTACTGTAACTCCAACACCCTAGGTGTAAAATTCCTAGAATCCATACACTCAATTGCTATGGAACTTGTTACCACTCCCACAAGTGGGGAATACATGCTGCACCTGTTCATCACCAACATGTGGACTATATGCTCCAGACCAGATGTGTATCCCTCACTGGTAAGATGACACCATAGACTACTCTCACTGTATATTCACATACCAAATGCAGCCCCTGCACAGAAAACCACAGTCATAAAGTTGTGTAATGCAAATTACATGTATTCACATGAGGCAGGCTTCACACATGGGAACTATTTCAGGTCACAGGTACATATGTCTATGTGGCACACACATACCTCATGTGTGCATTGACATTACTGATATGATCTATGTTATACAATCTTAAGAGCAACACCCCACACACATGGACAAACTGTGTGACAAAACATGCATGGCATTTGTAAGATTCAACCCCTACCTAACTATGTTATGACACTTGAGTGAGACGCATTAGCAGAACGCGCTATTCGCATTACTGGGAGGTTTCCCTTCTCCTGCTATACTTATAGGGTGCTGACATCATCAGTGTTTAGAATGAGGAATGTGCATCATGCAGTGTGTTCTTGCAGTTGGCAAAAGGGACATTTCTGTCACACAGAATTGCACACACACTAAACCCCTCTCACCCAAACACACAAACTGCGCATTTGCAGGATTTAAACCCCTACCTAACTATGTTATGACACTTGAGAGAGATGCATTAGCAGAGCATGCTATTTGCATTATTGGGAGGTTTCCCCTTCTCCTGCTGTACTTATAGGGTGCTGGGATCATCAGTGTTTAGAAAGAGGAGTGTGCATCATGCAGTGTGTTCTTCTAGTTGGCAAAAGGGACATTTCTTTCACACAGAACTGCACACACACTAACCCCCCTCACCCAAGCACACACACACACTGAGCATTTGCAGGATTCAAACATGGACATGACATTGCAAATTCAACCCCTAGGATCTCCACTGTGTCCCTGCTTGATGGAGGCACAGCACACTAGCCTTACACGGTGCCTTCTGTGACCTACGTTACAGAGGCACAGTAGCCTACTGTACTGGGGAGGCAGATGCCAAGCGCACTCTGGCTAAGCTTGTATTCCCTAGGGCAAACAGCCTAGTATTGACCTCTACATGCAAATGTTTAATTGTCAGCTGCACAATATTTGTTGCTGATAAACTGTTTGCAGGTCTTTATTGCCATAGCTTTCCCTGTTTCTATGTACAACTTGTGTATCTGTGGAAGATGTTTGAATATGTGTGGGATCCACTATTTATCTTATGTCTCTGTAGTCATTTAACTGTGTGCACTGGGCAGATTGCTGTCTTGTGGTTGGTTCCTGGTTTAACACATACAAATACCACATATGTGTGGCCAACTGCTAAACTGAGACATGGCCTAAGTGTGTCAGCATGCCCAGTTCAGGCATATTCCATGGCTTGCTGCCTGACATATGTCTCATTTATCAAAGTGTGTGAGCATGCCCAGTGTGTGCTTTCCATATGTTGAGATCTTCCGTCCACCACATTTGTGGGTGTGTGTGAACTTCCACAGTATTTCACATTTATAGTTGTGTGTTGGGAGTCATGTTGTGTACATACTGCCCAACTGCTTTGTGTCTGAATCTGACAGGGATTATACTGTGCCTGCAGGGTTTCCATGGGATAGTTTGCATACAGTTGTCAACATCCTTTCATAATGACCATACACTGTAATATTGTATAGTGTACTGGTTCAGTACTTTCAATGTGGTGGACAGTATCCTGGGTTTCAGTCCTATCACTGCTTTCAATATTCATAGTGAGCACACCAGACTGGTTAAGGGCCAGTTGTGCACATATGACCATGTTGCATTTTGTTCCGATATGGACTACTTACAGCAGGCTTGTCCAACCTTGGTAGTGTATTCCACAACTTGGGTGGACATTGGCAAACACTAGTGATGTGCCTTGGCCATTTCTACTGCTAGTCAGAGTGTGTTTGTCCTTCCACACATTGTAACCGGAATTTGACATCACATATTTCAAGGTTAGTATAATGTGCCTCTGTCTACCCGTGACATAACAGTGATACCCAGGGTAAACCTACCATCTCCCATCCACTCATCATGATTCCTGTTGAGGAGAGTCAATGAGGGACTCTCTGGCTAACCTGTACTGGGAGTTTACTCAAGAGTGGAGTGAGCTTCTGGGTTATGGATCTATCACTACAGCATGTCCTATGTATGTCAGTGCTGGGGTTCAGGTCTCTCATGTGCATAGCTCACTGGCATTCAGATTGTACAAGGTGCAGCATGTTCACTGATTCCAGCTTGGACATGGCTTTATACATCAGGCACAGATTGCCTCTGGGCAGGCAGTATGGCACTGTGTGGAGCTGTGGTTTGTTTAATCAGGCAACACATGGCATCTGTTTGAGCTCTTTGATCCTCCTGGTGGGGTACTTTTGGGGTCTTTCCAGTTGCTGGAGGTGTCTGCTGAGGTACATGCCACAGGGGCCATTGTACTCAATTGTGAGGCTGATGAAAGATGACTGAAGAGGCACAATGACCTCCCCTGATCTAAATCTGACTACCTTCATGATTAGGTGGGTATATGTTATGTTTCTGTAACCACTACAGCCACATGGTTGTCAAATGCAAGATATCTATCAAATTGTGTCCACAGGTCTATTATTACTTCTAAAGTACTTAATGGGTTAACACCTATGTGGTAATTGGTGGGCACTTACTGTTTATCCACAGGGGATGACTATAAACTTTTCTGCAATTAGCTTGATGACATGGCTCTGGCACCAGTTGTCTGTTTCTATGTGGCCCTTTTGTAGGATGCTTGTGTCAGCTGGGGGGTCAGAAAAGGTGCCCAGTTTGTAGTCCTCTGCAAACTTGTTCAGACACAGTCCTTCCATGTTGGCCTGTACCTATGGGAAATATATACCATGCAAGGGAGGTCCCAGGACTGAGCCTTGTGGTATGCCAGTTGTAGCTGGTTTGTAGTCTGACATGGCTGCAGCATGTCTGACCATGTCAGTTCTGTCCTTGGGCTGGTTTGCAACCCATCTACTGACATAGGGGTTTATATTTAAGCTGGTGAGCTTATCTATAATGAACACGTGGGGTATTGTATGGAAGGCTTTTGCAAGGTCCAGATAGGCTGTGTGGACCACATTCCCCTCATCAATAGCCTTGATGACTGTTTCAAATGAGTCAGACATGTTTAAGGGGCAGGATCTGCCCTTAAGAAAGCCACACTGGGTAGGGTCCAGTGTCTGTAGGTCCCCAATATCTTTATTTCTGAGGTCCATGATGATCCTTTCCATAGCTTTGCAGACCAAGCTTGTCAGGATTCTGGGGTGATAGTTTGCAGTATCCATTGAGGCACCATCTTTGTGGAGAGGGACCACTGTTGCTGTACACTACTCTTTGGGTACATATCCTGTGGTAAGTCTGAAATTGAGCAGTAGTGTTATTTGGCATTCCATTCTTCTTGGAGTTCATGTTGGACACAGCCCAGGACACCATCTCGTACCATTGATGCTGTGTGTCTTGCTTTGAAGATGCTGCCTGTTACCTCAGCATCTGCAATGTCAGGGGGCCAGCACTCTGCTGGGATATATATTTGTAATTTTTTTTTGGGGGGGAGTTTGCACTGAACCTGTCAGGTTGGATGTTGGCAATGTGTGTGGGTTTGGTGTATTGTTTGTAATATTTGGTAATTCAGAGCATATCTGTGAATTCCCAACAAGGTTCCTACCATCAGTTAAGACAGCCTTGTGATTATCCTTAGTGTCCTGTACAATTTGTATCTTCATAGGTTCATAGGTTCATACTGGGCTATCTGCCCTAGGGCATTTATCAGCCTAGCCAGAGTGTGTGTGGCTTTCGCCACCCCTTGCTATGTGAATATTATGGCCATTTAGGGTTTACTTTACTGTGCCTCTGTCTAGATGTGACACACTGAAGACCCCCAGTGTAAATCTACGATCTCCCATCCATTTGGCAAGATTCCTGTTGAAGAGAGTCAGTGAGGGACTCTGCCTAACATGGAGTGGGTTCTGTTCCAGAGTGTAGGAAGCCTCTGGGTTAGGAATCTGTCCCTCCAGCACATCCGATTTATTTATTTGTTGAGGTTGACATCTGTCACTCTCACGGCTCTAATGGCTTTGGATTTTCTGAGGTGGAGCATGTCCATCAATTCTGTATTGGACATGACCTTGTACATCGGGCATACATCGCCTCTGAGTATGCAGTATGTGACTGCATACAGCTGGGGTGTTGTCAGCCAGGCAGCATATGACAAATGTTTGACACCCTTTATCCTCTTGGTCAGGTACTTTTGAGGTCTTTCTAACTGCTGCAGATGTCGGGTACGGTACATCCCAAATGGGGCATTGTACTCACTTATGGGCCTGATAAGAGAAGAGTATAGGTGCACAATGACCTCTCTTGATGTAGATGTGAATCCTTTCATGATAAGGTGGCCAATATAGGTGGTCTTCCTAGCCATGTTGGCAAAGTGAGTGTTACATGTGGGGTTACTGTCCACTTGTGTCCCTAGGTCCCAGATTACTTCTTCCATATGTAATGGATTACCACCTATGTGGTGATTTGTGAGTACCTTGTTTGGTATTTGGGGAGACATTCATAGTCTCCAGTGTCTTCAGGGAGGCTGAGTGGTGTTCCTGGGTCTGAGAGGGTGGTCTGTAGCATGCTACAAACTGTACAGTGGTTTTGCCTACAGTTAGTTGCACATGGATGGTCTCTGATGCTTCGTGCATTGTCAGTAACCTGGACGTGTGGGTATCTTTGCTGAATATGGATACTCCCCCTCCTTTTGTGGTTTGGTCCAGGTTTTGGGGCCAAAAAGCATGATTTGAGGTATAACCTGGTAGTGATGGGGTGATCTCAGGAGCCTTGATGCAGGTTTCCATCACTGCACAGACATCGATGTTCTCCATACTGGGGCGGGCCTAGAGAGCATGCATCTTGTGGTTTAGACATCTGGCATTGAGCAGCATTACCCTCATGTTTTTTCCACTTATGTTTTCTGGGGAGGTGGGTTTGTCTTTTCAGCCTTGCCTACAAAAGGCACTATGGAGGTGGCAAGAGCCTTAGCCAATATCCAGACACACAGGGGTGACAGGTGCAAGCCATCCTTGGAAAAGCAGCATGGCTTGTCAAGCATGACATCCCAAGCAGACACACATTGTATCCCCTTGGAATGACACCAGTAATTAAGCCAATTGTTAAAGCTGATCATTCTGTGTTTGTACTGTGGTATCATTCTTGGTGGGGTTAGGATGCTGATCAGGGTCAGAGTCATACTGGCCTGGTCTACATAATTGGAGAGCTCCTCTATGTCTCTTTACATGTAGTCCAGGGAGGTACATCTCAGGTCATTCACACCAGCATGGACAATGACTGAGTCATATTTGTACTTGCTTTGGAGTGACCTGCATGATTGTGTTATGTGGCAGATTGTAGCAGCCTACAGGCAGCTTACTGTACCCTTTTCCTTGTTCAGTCTGGTGAGCGAAACATCAGTGTGTCTGCCTATGGAGTCAACTATTACAAGTGTATCAGGAATGTTGTTTGTCCTTGGGCTGTGACTGTTTGGCACACCGATTTTGTGTACTATGTGTTGCATGTGCTATGTTTAGGGTAGTGGTTGCTTGGGTGTCTGCTTTGGAGGCCACTGTTGATTTGGTGGTTTTTAATTATAGCCTCCAGGAATGTTTTTGTGTGTTTATCTATTTGGTTTGCAGTTGTGATAGGTCTATGTGAGTGGGTTTGTGGTGTGAGTGGTTACCGTCTCCTCCTGACTAGTTTAGACAGTACTGAGTTGAGTGAGCTCAGCCTCCAGTTTGGAGACATGCTTGCATCTGTCACATATATTTGAATTTCTTGGGCGGTGGAGGGTGTTGTCTGTGTACATGTGGCAGGTGTAACATTGGCCAAGATTCAGAGATTCTACTTGTTGTAGCTGGCCTTAGGGGATTTTATGACTGGCCATATTTTATTGCCATAATACTGATCAGAGATTACTTCCCTTTTTAGGTTTGCTCTATCATGTGGTGACTTCCTCATTCTCTTGCATGGTTTGGTAATGGCTGTGGTCCACCATACCAGATGCCTGTGTGTATGGTATTGGGCCTTGGTTTTATCTGGGATTGCATAATCCAAGCATTCCTGACTGTGTTCATAGAATGCATTTATAAAGGGTTCTGAGGTGTGGCCCATATATTCCACAGGCACAGGGCCTTTAATGGATTCCACATCAGTTTGGAGGAGTGCAACATTTCCTTTACACATGTTTTTCACTGTGGTTTTCTGGACAGGGACTGTGGTCCGACTGTGAATATCCAGTGGGATTACTCTATGGTCTGATCTTACCAGTGAGGAATACACTTCTCATCTGGCCATAGAGTACCCATGTTGCTGATTATCACATCCAGTATGCTTACCCCTCTTGTGGGAGTGGTACATTATTCCTGAGCATGTTGGTTTATGGATTCTAGGAACCTTTGGCCTAGGGTGTTGGTGCTGGGATAATGCTCCCAGTCTATGTTTGAGTATTTTCAGTCACCCAATATAATGTTGTTTGGAGAGCTTGATATTTCCATGTGTTCCAACGTAGGCCAAGTGCAGTTCCTGGCATTAGGAGGGTAGTCTGTAGCAGGCTACAAACTGGCAGGCAGTCTTAGCCACTGTTACCTGAGCATGGATAATCCATGCTGCTTCTTGTTGTGGTACCAACATGGGGGTCTGGTTATTCTTGACAATTATTGCTACTCACCCTCCTTTTGTAGTTTGTTCCATGTTTTGGGGCTGTAAAGCACGGTATGATGTGTAACCTGGTAGTGTTAGGGTGCTCTTGTGAGCCTTAACCCAGTTTTCTGTTACAGGACAGATGTCAACATTCTCCATGCTGAGGGGAGTTTAGACTGCATGCATCTTTCAGTTTGGACAACTGGCACTGGGTAGCATTACATATAGGTTCTTATCCCTTGTGATACCTGTGGAGGTGGAGCATCGTGCCTTGCTCAGCATGTCATCCCAGGCTGCCACGCATTGGATCCCCTTTGACTAATGGCAATACTTAAGCAAATTATCGTAATTGATCATCTCATCTTCATATTGTGGCATCATGCTTGGTGAGGGTAGGATGTTAGTCAGGGTCATCATGTTTGCATATACTACATGGTGTTGCATTGCTTAACACATGGCAATCATGCCTCAGGTGGTGTTGCAGGGCTGTCTATGTTGGATGCACATACTACACTCCCTGTACATGTTTGATAGCAGGTTGTGTCAACTTAGGCATCCCTTTTACTATATGTGTGAGTCAGAGAGAGGTATCATTTCCTGGGTTCCTACTGAGTCAGTGTATGTGCTATGCATTGCCGCTTTGCCAAGGCCAAGGCATACTGTGCACGCCTCCTTCTGCCTACTGAGGCAGGCTCAGGTTGTTCCTCCTCCGATTCACGCTCTGCCTGTGATTGACTTGGCAATGGTGGGGGGCTGTTTGGCCCAGCCCTATGCTGGCCCTGCTGCAGCTGTTTTTGCAGAATCATATTATGTAGCATAGCACAAACCATGACGATTTGGGTACATGTAGTTGGTGAGTACTGCAAGGCTCCACCAGATGTGTCCAGGCACCGGAACCGTGACTTGAGCAGCCCAAACACATGCTCAATTACATTTCGTGTTTGAGCGTGTGCCTCATTATGGCGTTCTTGTTCAGGTGTGTGCGCATTTCTGATGGGTGTCATCAGCCACGGCTCCAGTGCATAGCCAGCATCCCCCACTAAGTGACCATGTGGGATGTCCCCATTGGCAAATGTCTGGTACAGCTGCGTCAGATGCCAGATATGTGAATCGTGGTAGCTTCCAGGGCAACCAGCACACACATTCATTATTATGCCCTGGGCATCACACACGACCTGGCAGTTGATGGAGGGGAAGCCCTTGTGGTTAATGTAGGCCTTACCCCACTCACCAGCTGGTGCTTTGATGCGTATATGCATGCAGTCTATTGCACCCACTACCTCAGGGTATTCCTCTATTTGCTGGAAGAGACGCATATTGCTGGCCAATACCTCACAGGAATTGGGGAAATATACATGCTCACCGACATGTGCTGACATGGCGTCCAGGAACTGGTGCAGTACCCTGGATGCTGATGCCTGTGATATCCCCATCATATCACCAGTTGGTCTCTGGAAGGTACCTGTTGCTAGTATTCTTAGGCCAACACATACCTTGGTTTCCACTGGGATGGGTTCCCCTCTGTTGGTTCTGTGTGTGAGGCGTGGCCTGCACAGCTCAACAATTTGCTGCAGGAGGTCTCTGTCCACTGTATAGCGCTCCACTATCTCCAGCTCATGTAACCCCTGGTAGGTGACCCTGGGCCTGTACACTCTTCTCCGTCTCCTCACTGTGGGTTGTCTGGCAGCATTTGCATAGTCACCACCCTCAGCAAGTTGCATATGTCTCCTTATAACAGCTATGGCAGCCCCTAGCATTTTTGGTCTGAGTGAAGCTTTTTCAGTATTCACTTCGAGTAGCTTACTCCTCTGTTGCAGTGTCTCTTGAGAGAAACATTCTGCACTGTTGTTTGCAGTGTTTTAAGTGCTGGGCTGGGTTACTGTTCTGCCTGTGTAATTGCCTGCTTCTGATTGTTTTCACCTGCTAGCTCTGCCAGTAATTTATGCTAGCTTCCTACTATTTCCAATGCTTCCTTTTTCCCTTCTGTTTCCTCAGGGGGGAGCAATGTGCATACCAGCATAAACACGCTCACAGTGGCTAACACGCGTGCGCACACATGCTTAGATGGTCTAGAATCTGCTTATTTGGGTTAAAACACGTGCACACCAGCGCAAACAAGCTTACAGATGTTTAAACAGGCTCCTACATGCTTATTCTGCCTTAAACACATGCACTCATGCTTACACGCGCGCACTCTGTCTTACTCATGCCTACCAGCAAGCACACACACGCATGCACACCCAGCAAGAAACTTTGGTGTTATCCATCATGTACACCTTCCATTTCTTGGCTTTCCCATGCCTACTTGTTGACACTCCTCTTTCCATGATGTGTGACTGACAGCTTTCACATGCCACTGTGCTCCAATGAGCTGCATTCCTTTCATACATTCCCCCCTGTGATGTCACTATCTCCTACTCTGTTACTCCCCCTTATCCTACTCCTACACTTCACGGATTGTGGTCATTTTCTATGTAACAGTGCGATTCACTATCCTTCCACTCATTTACATAGGATTGCCTACTAATGCTTAGTTACATGTCTTACACTCCGCTTCCCCCCTAAGCAACCCCTTTTCAGGGGCCATGTTGTTTTACCCTGCTATTCCCTTCCATTGTATACTCATGCTTTGCATTAACCCACATTTGTGGGTTTAATATTTTTATGTTTTGTTTTTTTATAGCGCAGCCTGATTGCGCGATGCTGCTCTACGTTTAAACATCGGCGATCGCCGAAAAAAAATATTTTTATTTCATGTTTGCATCAGGGTACATTGCCAGTGGCCACATATTTGGCCATTGGCATGCTGCCTGCAACATTTGCAACCCTTATTTGGAGCTGACATGGCTCCATTGTGTTATTTGCAGAACGGTACTCAGTTATCAACTGAGTACATTTCTGCAGATAACACGGCTCTTACACAGGCAGGTTTCTGCTTCCTGGATTGCGAATTAACCTCATTTGCATGCCTTTCGGCTGCAAGTGAGGTAATTGGCATATCCACGCCTTGCCCGTGTAACAGCCATTTTAGGTGCTCTCTTACATGCACAATCTGGCTGTTCCTGGATCGTGATGGCTGCATGGAGTCTTACACTACTCTTAGACTCCGTGCAAGCCATCGTGAATCCTGCCCAATATCTATAGGTCATCAAGGGAAGCTAATAAATCCTAAGGAAATTGCGAATAATTTTTATTATTATTATTTTATTGGGATGGCAAATATTATTACCACACAAATTCAGAATAATTAAAATTATACTTTGCCTTTAACATGAATTTATCCTTTGATATTAAAGTTTTTGACAGACCAAGCTCTGAGGAAGGTTAGGACTGATACATTAATGCGACCAGCTAGAATCTCTGGTGTTTTATTAGTTAACACTTGGGAAGTATTAACTTTGATACTGCATATATTCTTTTAATTTACTCTTAAGTTGTAGTCTAGTTCCTGAATCTTGGAAATATCTTCAGTCACTCTGATCTTGAAAAAAGTTGGTAAAACAGATATTACAAATTATAGACTAATAAGGTTATCATCTCTGGTATGTAAAAGCTTTGAATCATGTTTTATTAATTTCTTTTAGATCGAGTAAATAGTAAGAACAAAACTTATTTAGGAAAAGATGGCTTCACTCTGAGTAGATCTATACTCACTAATCTCACAGAATTTGAAAACTAGGTTATTTTAACCACTGATGCAGGCCTATCTGTCGTAGTTGAGTTTTTGGATCTTGCCAAGGCATTTGATAGTGTCTCATTAGTCTATATACAATGTCTTGTTAAACTATGACTATAATCTTTTCTTGATTAATTGAATTATGAAATGGTTAATCACTAGAAGATTATTACTATTTTGGGGAGAAGTTTAGAATACTCGGCAGTTGGGCATGGAGATCCCCAGGGATCTGTCTTTGGGCCACTTTTGTTCAACTTGGTATTTTATACATGCCCTGTAAGTGATGATTGTTGGTCTTGAAAACATGCTATTGACTGCAAAATCAGGTCATGATTTTAATGAATTAATTAATTTTCTCCATGAATTCTCTATATGGGAGTCTAATAATAGACTTAAATTCAGTATTGCTAAATGATTTTTTACTTTCATAAGGCCATATTAAAGAAACCAGTTATGTTAAATGGTCGTACATTATCAATAATATTAGAGTAAAAGGACTTGGGAGTTATTATTGATAATAAATTATCTTTTCAAAAACATATACATGTTACCAGAGTTAGAGTCCTGAGAAATCTCGGTTTAGCATATTGATTATTATCATTAAGAGATTTGCAATACATGGTTGAAATATATAGAATATTTATTAGACTGACATTGGAATATAATATAGGGGGTTATGATTGGGTCTCCAACCATAACCATATTATTGTGAGTTTGAGACATAGATGCTAAGAAATTGACCTCAGGAAAGAAGCTTCAAAGTGAAACTTAGCATCCATGCCAAGCTGTACTCTGTTCAGAAAAAATTCATGAAGTGATTACCTGTTGCTATAGATTTAAGCTATACTGAGAGGTAAACACTTGAATCTATTCTCCATACATTATAGATATTTTAGAGGTAAAGCAATTTTGGCTTGCAAAGCTTTTAATGCAGAGTTTCTAAAATCTCTATGAAATCTAGAGAGTTATAAAAACTCATTAATCAAAGACACAGGAGCATCAATTTTCATATCAGTTTTTGTAAAGAGATCATTGTGAGTTAGATACACGAGTCAGATTTTTCCTAGACTTTTCAACTAGTTACCATATTTTGTCATAATGTCTATAAATAAAAATCAATTTAAATCTGAGTTGGACACATGAATGGGTGAAGACATCTTTAAACCCTTACTTTGTAAAGTTAGTATTCCTTGAAAGGCCCATGGATCTGAGCACTGGTAAAATGAATTTATGTGGTAGGATTGATTGCATACTGGTTCAAGGACAGAATGCAAATTGTCAAGGTTGGTGATGCCTCCTCAGTTTAGGAAAAGGTGACCTGTAGTGTTCCTCAGGTGTTCATATTGGGTCCCCTCCTTTTTGGCATTTATTTCTCTGATCTCAACACTCTCAACAAGGATTTCTAGCCTGAAAGCATAGCTGGCTCAGCCAGAACCCTGTGCCAGTTCCAAAGACTAGCACTCTACCCCCTCAGCTCTTCAAGTGAAAAAAAAAAAGACTTCTTCAATCCTTGCAGGATACTTCCATACTTCCTGCAGACATCACCCATTCTGGACCCCCATAATAAAACACACACACACACACACACACACACACACACACACACACACACACACACACACACACACACACACACACACACACACACACACACACACGCACACCTCCTGCCCCAGCTGTTCAGGTCCCGTTTCTGTGCCCTGTTCTCTACCCTCTTTCCTCACGTTAGTAAACAAAATATTTCTCTTTGTTTTAAATTATAGCAAACTGCTTTCCACAGATATAGTAAACAGTTACTAAAATGTATACCCTAAACAGAGTTTTACTGCCTCAGGTTTTAGTTTAAAAAAATTCTTTAAACTGCAGCAAATTGCTTGCTACATATGTAACAAAGAGTTACTACAGTTACCTTGCATGGAGTGCTACAGTGTAAAAAGCCTTTTTCTCTTTAAATTGTTGCAAACTGCTTGCTATAAATGTAGCAAAGAGTTGCTACAGTTTATACCCTGGAGAGAGCACTACAGTGCTTATAAATTAGTTAATGAAAAAGTTTTTTTTTTTTTACTTTTCAACTGTAGCAATGCAATACTGGCTTTTAACTTTTAGATGGCTGATCTTCCCCCCTAATATTTTGCACCTGGGGCAGTTTCTCCTTTGCCCTGCCCTAGCTACACTATTGCACTAGCTGACCAAGTTCACCAATGATTGCAAACTTGGGTGTAGTTGTCAAATCAACAAATGATACAAATTCCCTTCAATTGCAACTCACACACATTAACACTTGGTGCATGGAGAAAGGACTCAAACTAAATGCAAAGAAATGAAATATCTCCTCCAATAAACAACAAATTGCTGGCACCCACTGCATCAATGACACCACACTCTCCAATGAGTCTGTCATTAAAAACCTGAACACCTTTGATCATAATGTAGACACTGTAGTCAGCAAAGCCTTCTATATATCACAACTAATCATCAAGGGCATCTCTTCAAAAACCAGAGAAATTATTGCTCCCCTGTATTTTGCCATGGTTAGACTCATAATAAAATATAATGTACCCTTCATCATGTATATATTTTTATTTATTTATTTATTCATATAAACTCAAAATATCACAGAGGTTCCTAACCAAAAAAAAAAAAAAAAACATGTTGGCCTCAAAAATCTTAGCTATGACTCCTATTGTCTTCCTGATTATGGCCAACTACTTCTTGCCCTGTGGGTAGTCAGTCCAGCATCATCATGTCATGTATTCTACCATGCGTACCCTCTGTCTCATTAACTGCCACTTGACCTTCTCTGTTCATGCTTGTCCTCTTTCTTCTAGTTATTTTAACTCCTTGTGATTGTTTAACATGGTGTTTCTGTGTCATTCTTTCACCCAGGAGCATCCCCTTACTGTATACAGTTTTAGCATGTTAGAGAAGGTATTTTCCATCACCACTTTACTAGTACCCAGCAGCATGTACTACTTACATTCAGCTGCCTCTGCACTCTAGGCCTTGAGTGGCCCCACCACACTCTGGTTAGAATATATTCTTGTACAGGCAGCAAAATGCCATCCTACTCTTCTTCCCACTTACACAGTCATGAGCTCAATGTAAACAGACTCCTTTTCCTGCCATCATCTATTGGTCAATTTTATCTCTAAATAAAATACTTCACTGTTACCTACACATTTTTCATTAATTAGCAGCAGGATAGGGTAATTTCACTACCCTATTAGCCTGTAGCATATGCCATACTACAGCCCCAAACTCTTGGCTCATACTGATAAACAGGCCTCATGCTCTCTGTCCAGTCATTATCTGACTTATCTGTCAACTGGTTTGCTTAAGAAACAGTGTTTTGTTTGAAAGGCATACAATTTCCATATTGAACATACCAGAATTTGTTCAGATGCTATATTCATTCTTTCAGTTCTATGGGGCCAATCAAACTGTGGCCAGTCAAACTGTGGGTTGATATTCATTCAGAAGCTTTTCACTGGTTAAGTCAGTTATCCTGTCATTTCTTCTTAATGTTCTACCCTATAAATCTCTGGCGAACTCTCTACCTATCTTTCTAGGATTCCATCTAACCCTCCTCTTCTATAATACAGTATTCCAGCACATTGTTTCTTATATTCTGTAACTACATTGTACTAATGAGATTCTCCCCATCTCTTTTTATTGTTGCTGCTACTTGCCTTAAGGCATCAATGTCCAGAGTAATATCATCAAGCTTTCCAATAATATCAAAGTTTCTCCAACATTTTCACATCAGTCCAACAGAAGGTCCACTAAAAAGGTCTAGAATGTTCATAAATAATGGATAAAAAATGTACAATTATTTACAACATGAGAAATTAAACTACACAACACTACGAAGTCAGCATACACAGTTAAAGCTGTGGACTTCCTTCTGGCATAAAGGGCACATTTGCCCCCAGTGTAGGAAATTCTCGTTTTACTGAGGAAAAGTGACCTTAGAACTGATTGTGTTAAGTAAAGAGACAGAGTACACAATGCCCCAGTCATTGGACATTTTACTTCCACAGTGCAGTAAAAGTTTTATTTCCATCTTGAATTAGCTTTTTAAAATTTCAAGCAGAACAAATAAGTGTGTGTGTGTGTGTGTGTGTGTGTGTGTGTGTGTGTGTGTGTGTGTGTGTGTGTGTGTGTGTGTGTGTGTGTGTGTGTGTGTGTGTGTATTCGTGTGAACAGCTTAATGCTTGCATGATTTTTTGTTCATCCATTTTGTCCTGCTCTCTTGTGGCATACATTCTTGCTGTTTCCCTCTGCAACGATGAACATAAATGTACACAATAGTCTTGCTACTTTCTTTGTAATGTATGTTTACACATTTTAAACAATGTTTACAGCTATCTTCTGCTCAGTTCATACCTTTCTCCTGTCTGTGTTTCTGCAAAGCAAACTGTTTCATCCACACACAAGCTTTTACATACATATCCATGTACATATACAAGCAAATGCAAAATCATCTATTTGTGATGCAGATATAGTGATATTCCTTGACAGAAGTTGTTATTTGTTTTTCAGCTTTATCCCGGTAAGGGGTCGCCACAGTGGAACTCTGATCCACTAATGATTGGCAGTAGATTTTTACGAAACGCTGAGGTGTCAGCTCGGCGCCGAACCTTCAACAAAGGCATGCCCATTTACGCATGCTTGGCAGAAGTCAAAACTAAAAAAAAAAAAAATCTGCCTTGTAGTAATTAATGCTTCACATAAGGGCTAAGTTTTTCTGAACACCCCACTTAATATCAGTAAGTTATTTTGACTTTGAATTGCTTCACTTTGATTTCTTGCATTGGACTAACAAATTCCATCTCTGATTAGCATCACTATTTTAAAACCGGGAACCAAAAACAAAACCACAAACTCCAAAAAACCAAGGCCTTCTCAGTTGGCCTGTCCCCCATTTTATTGTACAAGATAAAAATGAAAAACACAGTAAAATGAAATGCTTTTCGTTTAGCACTCTGGCTAAAATTCATCAGATACACAACACAATTAAAAGTACTCTCCTATAAATCACACCAAGTACAATCAATTAAACAAGTGATTTGAGCCAATTAACTTTTAAAGCTCTATAACCCTAGGGTAAAGTGAATCCAAACACATATGTAGGGCTCAGCTATTCATGACGTAAAAGGTGTAATTATGTGCTGTAAATGAAATACTCATAACTATATGTATATACATATATATATATATATATATATATATATATATATATATATAAATATGTCACTTGCAAGTAAAATATATGTATATAAAAAATATATATATATAACAGCAATGATTGTTAGTTAAAAAAATAATATATATATATATATATATATATATATATATATATATGTGTGTGTGTGTGTGTGTATGTATATATATATATATATATATATATATATATATATATATATATATATATATATATATATGACACTAGTGTATAAAAAACACATTTGAAGGAAGCATAAAAAACTGTTTCATGACCTAAATAACTGTAGTTAGAAAACCTAAGTAATGAGCTAGTCCTATATATTTAATTTTCATCTTTCTAAATTTTTCAGTTTTAGGACACATGCTAAAGAGCAAAGCTCGTTCAATCCTGGGGGGGCAAGACGCATTTACTCTTAGCTGCCACGTTATTTCTAATTTCTCAAAGAGAAGTGATGTAGGCCCCCCCTCACATGTTCATGGCCACATGATCAATGGCCCTAAATTGAAATTTATGTGATGGACATTCATTGCAATGGTGAGCTAAGGCATTGTCCTCTTTGTTCGTGCTTATGTTATAAGTGTGTTCATATAACCGTTCTCTCAGTTTACGATCCGTCTTACCAATGTAAAAGGCTAGGCAGGTTTGACATTGGGCCACATAAATCACAGACCTAGAATTACAGTTAAGTCTGTGTTTGATATTAAATTTTAGCATACCAATTTTAAAACTCTCCATAAACTTACATTGGTTACAGGATTCACATTTATAAATTCCTGGGGTTCTACTCATGCTTAACAGCCCACCTTCGATTAAACTCTTTAAGTTTCTCCCTTTTCTGTACGTAATCACTGGTACAGGTCCCAGTTTTTGTAATAAGGCTGTATCTGTTTTCAATAAGGCCCAGTTTTTCATTAAAAATGTCCTTACTTCATTTCCTTCAATGGTGTGAATAGTGGTGAAACTGAGAGAATATTGGGGTTTACTGTTGTCCCCATGCCCGCTGCCCACTAGGTTCATGGTTGTTTCAGAAAAAGTAGAAGGAGTAGGAACTACTGGACAAATGTTGTGGCCACCTCCGGCAATGTGATTTAGGAAAGGTGTGAACACTCCTAGTTCACGTTTCATTTGAACTTCAGTGGTCACCTTGGTCAAGAAGGCTTCAGGATACCCCCTGTGTGTAAACGTGTTTTAACTTTACACATTTTTCTACAAATCTACTTTCTTCACTTGTCATTCTAGCAGCCCACACCAATTGGCTCTTAAGGACAGATTTCTTTTGTTGTAAAGAGTGTGAGCTGGAAAAGTGCAAGAAAGTATTACAGTATGTCTCTTTCCTGTATATACAGGATATATATACAGGATGTGTATCTCTGGTTAACTCTGTCCTTCTTTTCAGTGTCCAAGTAGTTCATTTTATCTTCATTAAATGAACTTGTAACTTTCAGAAAACAAGTGGTGTTATTGAAACAGTTAACAATGTCACATAAATTCCTGGGGTTCTACTCGTGCTTAACAGCCCACCTTCGATTAAACTCTTTAAGTTTCTCCCTTTTCTGTACGTAATCACTGGTACAGGTCCAAGTTTTTGTAATAAGGCTTTATCTGTTTTCAATAAGGCCCAGTTTTTCATTAAAAATGTCCTTACTTCATTTCCTTCAATGGTGTGAATAGTGGTGAAACTGAGAGAATATTGGGGTTTACTGTTGTCCCCATGCCCGCTGCCCACTAGGTTCATGGTTGTTTCAGAAAAAGTAGAAGGAGTAGGAAGTACTGGACAAATGTTGTGGCCACCTCTGGCAATGTGGTGTAGGAAAGGTGTGACCACTCCTAGTTCATGTTTCATTTGAACTTCAGTGATCACCTTAGTCAAGAAGGCTTCAGGATACCCCCTGTGTGTAAACGTGTTTTAACTTTACACATTGTTCTACAAATCTACTTTCTTCACTTGTCATTCTAGCAGCCCACACCAATTGGCTCTTAAGGACAGATTTCTTTTGTTGTAAAGAGTGTGAGCTGGAAAAGTGCAAGAAAGTATTACAGTATGTCTCTTTCCTGTATATACAGGATGTGTATCTCTGGTTAACTCTGTCCTTCTTTAATTCATTGTCCAAGTAGTTCATTTTATCTTCATTAAATGAACTTGTAACTTTCAGAAAACAAGTAGTGTTACTGAAACAGTTAACAATGTCACAAGCTTTTGTGTATGTATGTATGTTTACATACAGGGGGTATCCTGAAGCCTTCTTGACCGAGGTGATCACTGAAGTTCAAATGAAATGTGAACTAGGAGTGTTCACACCTTTCCTACAACACATTGCCAGAGGTGGCCACAACATTTGTCCAGTAGTTCCTACTCTTTCTACTTTTTCTTAAACAACACTGAACCTAGTGGGTAGTGAGCATGGGGACAACAGTAAACCTCAATATTCTCTCAGTTTCACCACTACTCATACAATTGAAGCAAATGAAGTAAGGACATTTCTAATGAAAAACTGGGCCTTACTGAAAACAGATAAAGCCTTATTACAAAAACTGGGACCCGTGCCAGTGATTACGTACAGAAAAGGGAAAAACATAAAGAGTTTAATCGAAGGTGGGCTGTTAAGCACGAGTAGAACCCCAGGAATGTATAAATCTAAATCATGTAACCAATGTAAGTTTATGGAGACCGGTCAGAGTTTTAAAATTGGTACACTAAAAGTTAACATCAAACACAGACTTAATTGTAATTCTAGGTCTGTGATTTATGTGGCCGAATGTCAAACCTGCCTAGCCTTTTACATTAGTAAGATGGATCGTAAACTGAGAGAACGGTTATATGAACACACTTATAACATCAGCAAGAACAAAGAGGACAATGCCTTAGCTCGCCATTGCAATGAATGTCCATCACATAAATTTAAATTTAGGGCCATTGACCATGTGGCCATGAATATGCGAGGGGAGCCTACACCACTTCTCTTTGAGAAATTAGAACTAATGTGGCAGCTAAGAGTAAATGCGTCTTGCACCCCAGGACTGAATGAGCTTTGCTGTTTAGCTTTTGTCCTAAAACTGAAAAGTTTAGAAAGATGAAAATTAAATATATAGGACTAGCTCATTACTTAGGTTTTATTACTACAGTTATTTAGGTCATGAAACAGTTTTTATGCTTTCTTCAAATGTGTTTTTTATACACTAGTGTCATATACATACACACATATATATATATATATATATATATATATATATATATATATATATATACATATAGTTATGAGTATTTCATTTACAGCATGCAATTACACCTTTTAATTAATGAATATCTGGCACTATATAGTTGTTCGGATTCACTTTACCCTAGGGTTATAGAGCTTTAAAAGTTAATTGGCTCAAATCACAAGTTTAATTGATTGTACTTAGTGTGATTTATAAGAGAGTACTTTTAATTGTGTTAAGTATCTGATGATGTTTAGCCAGAGTGCTAAACAAAAAGCACTTCATTTTACTTGTGTTTTTACATTTTATCTTGTACAATAAAGTGGAGGACTGGCCAACAGAGAAAACCTTTGGTTTCTGGAGTTTGTAGCTTCAATATTTTGTTTAGTATATAACAATCACATTTTGGCAGAGGCTTAATAATAAGCTTTGGAGTTAGTAGTTTTGGATGTGGTGTCATATCTGTAAATGGTGAGAATCTGCATGGTTTGATTATTTATAGAGTGATGAAATCATTTCCTGCAGCCTCAATGACCAGACATGTTTGAATTTTTGCCAAAACTAAAAATATGCTGTTTATGGCATCAACCATTCACTGCTTGAAACTCCTTGAGTTCTGACTGTGAGTGCTACTGAAACAATTTGAAATATAAAGTGATAAGTATATTTTTTTGGGCACTTCATTTCAAAGCTCTGCAGTATCCTAATTGTTTTTGCTTGATTGATTTATATATATATATATATATATATATATATATATATATATATATATATATATATGGGTCTACTTCTAAACACCGACACGATTCCCGACACAAAACTCACCGACGCCAAATAACCGACAACACAAACCCGACAAAACAACGCAAAACCGAACACCAAATCACCGACACACGGAACGTAAACAACACGCAACACTACATACCATACACACTAGCCTGACCCAAACCCTAACCCTAAGGTCCGACACTATCGCACACTTCACCTACCTGCACCCTAACCCGAACTCACTTACACACCCCTAGCCCAAGCTCCGACACTAACGCATACATCACCTACCTGCACCCTAACCCTAACTCACTTACACACCCCTAGCCCAAGCTCCGACACTAACGTACATCACCTACCTGCACCCTAACCCTAACTCACTTACACACCCCTAGCCCAAGCTCCGACACTAACGTACACATCACCTACCTGCACCCTAACCCTAACTCACTTACCTGACCACTCCTACCTCCGTCACTATCGCACACTTACCGGGTCGCGATCGCAGATTACCCTTGTCGGTCTTTCCACTGTCGGTGAATCACCCTGTCGGTATACGTACCTGTCGGTCATCTGGCGTCGGTGATTTCCGCGTCGGGGAATCGGCGTTTCGGTCTTTTGAATGGGACCCATATATATATATATATATATATATATATATATATATATATATATTTGCTGGCTTCTGATCTGTGCTGAAAGTGCTATTTTTCTCCCGCCCTTATTCCTGCTGTGTTAAATACTGGTCAAACAACTTGTGTGTCTAGTGTTATTAGCTCATTCTACCTAATACAGAGAGGAAAAAAATGCACTTTATTCATCTGTTTTTACTGCATTTGTGTTTCTGCTTTATTACTTTATTTTGCTTTTGCTTCTGTTTGAAAGTACTCAGTTGTACTTATTCTGCTGCATTTATTACTGCTTGGTAGTAGCCTGATTAAATTGTAACTGTTATTCTAAGCCTTTTGGTTTAAGCACTTGGGCTTCAGACCAGTTGTTTTACATTAAGAAGGTTTGTGGTCTGCACTGTTGTGGCAGGACAGGTAGCTTACATCCTTCTAGGCTCAGTGTCTGTTATTCTAAAATTGTACTAGTTCTCATTTAAGCACATGGGCTTCAGGCCAGTTATTTTACATTAAGAAGGTTTGTGGTCTGCACCGGCTAGATTCTGCCCTTCTGAGCTGGGAATTTCTGGTTAAAGGCTTATTGTGCTTGCTTATTTGTACTGTTTCTTTCTGAAATTGGTGCACCTTGTTTGCTTTAGCATAGACTAGATTCAGGCCTGCTGAATCTAGCTTTGTTTGTACAAGTTGAGCACTGATCCAGGCCATCTTTTTTGGAGAAGGTTCCCCTGCACCCTAGTGGCAGGAGTTTGCATTGAAGACTGCTGGAACAGGGCTCAGGTTTGAGCTTTTTACTGGTCAATTTGGGTAATTTGTTTAAATCAGTTTGCTTGTTTTCTATTGTTATATACAAAAAAGAAAAAAAAATGCACTTTATTCATCTGCTTTTACTGTATTTGTGTTTCTTCCTACCTTATTACTTTATTTTGCTTTTTCTGACTGTTCTTAAAACTACTTAATTGCACCTATTCTGAGGCATTTATTACTGCTTGTTAGTAGCGGATTAAATTATAACTGTTATTCTAAGCCTTTGGTTTATGCACGTGGGTTTCAGATCAGTTGTTTTACATTAAGAAGGTTTGTGGTCTGCACTGTTGTGGCAGGACAGGTAGCTTACATCCTTCTAAGTTGGGAATTGCTGATTGAAGGCTCAGTGTTTATTATTCTAAAAGTGTATTAGTTCTGGTTTAAGCACTTGGGCTTCAGGCCAGTTATTTTACATTAAGGAGGTTTGTGGTCTGCACTCTTGTGGGAGGAGAGGCTAGATTATGCCCTTCTGAGCTGGGAATTTTTGGTTAAAGGCTTATTGTGCCTGCTTATTTGAACTGTTTCTTTCTGAAATTGGTGTGGCTTGTTTGCTGTAGCATAGACTAGATTCAGACCTGCTGAATCTAGCTTTGTTTGTATAACTTGAGCACTAATCCAGGCCATCTTTTTTTGGAGAAGGTTCCCCTGCACCCTAGTGGCAGGAGTGTGCAGTTACAACTTATCTGATCGAAGACTGCTGGAACGGGGCTCCGTTTTTAGCTTTTATTGGTTAATTGGTTAATTTGTTTAAATCAGTTTGCTCATTTGCTAGTGTTATATATATATATATATATATAAAAATATATATATATATATATGTATATATATATATATATATATATATATATATATATATATATATATATGTATATATATATATATCTACACACACACTTTATGCATCACTGCTTAGTTAGGGTTAAACTATTCCCTGGCGCCATAAAGTCTGCTCTTCAAATTCTCCCTTAGAACTAGTCAGTTTTTAGTTTTAGCACTCAAACCTGTTTCTTTGAGCTTAGCATTTGTTCATAACCATTTGCAAGCACTAAATAAGCTACTAATTACTACAACACTCAACTTTCCTTACTTATCTAAAGGAAAACAGTTTTTAGTACTTAATAAATAGCACCTATCCAGGCATGTCTAAGGGTCAGCTCCCTGTGTTTTCTCCTGTCTACCTGATGAATCTGGGCATCTTGGGGCAATGCAGCAATTGCCTCATGTACACAGACAACCCTCTCCTCCTTCCAACCAACACTACAACCTGTGAGAGATGCACTTACATAGCCAAACTGGAAGCAAAGCTCTCTTCACCCAAGACTGGACTAGACAGTCAAGAGGAGAAGGTAAACACTTACACCACACCACACTCATCACATAGTCCTTCAAAACCTACACCACCAAAACACACACATAGAAACACAAAACACACACCTACATTCATGGAGGCTCTCAATAAAAACCTGCCCAAGCAACAGAGCCCTCCAAAGTAGAAACAAAAACAACCTCCAGCCCCCAACACAACCCAAATGACACATAGCCCACATGCTCAAAGGGCCACTCAACCACAGCCCATAAGGCATAACAACGTACCCAATACTCTAGTCATAGGTGACTCTATAGTCAGGCACACTGATGTTCCACTCACCAGACTAAACAAGGAGAAAGTTACTGTCAGTTGCCTCTCAGGTGGCAGAATCTGCCACATAATGCACATACTCAGGTCACTCCACAACAAGTACAAATATGACTCTGTCATTGTCCATGTTGGTGTGAATGACCTGAGACATACCTCTTTGGACTACATGAAAAGAAACATGGAGGAGCTCTCTGATCTTGTAGCCCAGGCAGGTATGACCCTAGCCCTGAGTAGTATCCTGCCATCTCCCAGAATGATAGCACAGTACAAGGACAAAATGATTGACTTCAACAATTGGCTAAGCTTCTGGTGTCATTCTAAGGGGATCCAGTATCTGCCTGGGATGACATGATCAACAGGCCATGATGCTTTGCCAGAGATGGCCTGCACCTGTCACCCTTGGGATTCCGGATACTGGTTAAGGATCTTGCCACCCCTATAGTGCCTTTTTTAGCCAAGGTTCAAATGACAAATTCACCACCATAACAGGTACAAGCAAGCAAAATTTGAGGATATTGCTAGTCAATACTAGAAGTCTAAACCTCAAAATGCACTCACTCAAGGCACTCCTTAAAATGGAGAACATTGACATCTGTGCAGTGTCAGAGACCTGGTTCAAGGCTCCAGAGAGCACCCCTGCATTACCAGGCTATAATTCATACCACACCTTTCAGCCACCTAACCTGGACTGAAACACTAAAGGCAGAGATGTGTCCATATTCATTAAGGATATCCACACCTCCAGGCGAGTTGCTCAGCATAATGCATCCGAGATTATCCAAGTGCAACTAACTCTGGGAAAAGTTGCAATCCAAATTGTAGCTTGCTACAGATCCCCCACCATACCTCAGGATTCCCACTCCTCATTTCTTGATACACTGGAAAATATTAGGGTACAACCCAACACCCTAATAATGGGTGGTTTTAACTACCCCACCATTAACTGGGAAAACTACTCATGTTCCAACTCTTTTGCTCAACGTTTTCTATAATTCATAAATACCAATGCCTTGGATCAACTTATCCACACCGCCACCAGGGGCAGCAATATCCTAAGCTTGGTCATTACCCACTAGGGATACTACCGTAAAAAATTTCTCCAAAGCCAATTTCACGCTTCTTCAGACAGAAGTGGCAAACTTTGCAACACCCATGCAGACAGACAATAAAGGTACAACTGCTGAATCCTACACAAATGCACTTTATAAGAACTTACACGAGTGCATGGATCGTGCTATCCCTAACAGAACCAACATGCTATTCTCCAAAAACATGAAGACAATTTGGTGGTCCCCTGCCATAATCAAACTCTACAACAGAAGAAAGAAACTGCTGCAAAAAAGAATAAAACCCCATGATTGGAGGAACTCCCTGGTCAGCCTCAGTAAAAAGCTGAGATCCCTCATAAAATCCTTCAAAGCTAGTTACGAAAACAAAATCGCCACTGATTCTAAAGACAACCACAAAGCATTCTCTGTGTCAAGCATCTGAATGGCAACACTCAGAACTGCTCTGAGTTACAGCACAATGACACTAAATATACAGAACCAACTGATATTGCCAACATCCTGGCAGATAGGTTCAGTGCTAACTTTACAGTCCTCTCACCCCCTAAAGGACCCATATCTATATCAGAAGAATGCAAAGTTCCTGTAATCATGGCTGCATGGTAAAAAACACACTCTCTGAAGCCAAGAACACAGCATCCATGAGACCTGACAACATCCCAGGCTGCATTCTACACCAACTACAGAATGAACTGGCACCCCACCTAAGTACCATGTTCAATCATAGCCTCACCTCAGGCTTTGTGCCCAATGAATGGTGCACAGCATCAGTTATCCCACTCCACAAAGGGGGAGCCATCATGGACCCTGGGAACTACTCCCCCCCATTAGCCTGACAAACCTGGTCTGCAAGGCCATGGAACGTATCATCATGGAACTTATAAACAAAGACATTGGTAATCTCCAAACTCTGGACTCTACCCAGATTGGGTTTGTAAAAGGCAGATCTGATAGACTTCTTTGAAGCAGTCACCAAAGCTGTAGATGAGGGTAAGGTGGTTCACACAGCCTATCTAGATCTTGCCAAGGCTTTTGACACCATCCTCCACTCTGGAATTATAGATAAACTCACTAAACTAGGTATAAATTCCTATGTCACAAGATGGGTTGCCAACTGGCTCACTGACAGAACTCACACTGTGAAAGCAGTAGACTCCAAATCCGACTTCAGACCAGTGACAATTGGAGTACCACAGGGTTCAGTCCTGGGTCCTCTCCTGTTTGTTATCTACTTCTCTGAAGTACAAGCTAACACAGAAGGTCTTTGGCTAACAAAGTTCACAGATGACTGCAAACTAGGTGCCATAATCAAAACTCCTAATGATGTGGACATCCTACAAAAGTGCCTCACTGAGACAGATGCCTGGTGTCAAAGCCATGGCCTCAAGCCCAATGCCAAAATGTGGATTGTCATCCCCTTTGGTAAAAACTCTGTACCCATGAACTACCACATAGGCGGTAGTGTACTTAACACCGAATGTCTGATAAGAGACCTTGGGACACAGGTGGACAGTAGTCTCTCCTTTGATAATCATGTCACCACAGTAGTCAGGAAATCCTTCTACGTGGCACACCTCATCACAAAAGGTTTCTCATCCAGGAAAAAAGAGGTCATTGTTCTTCTCTACTCATCACTCATTAGACCCATTATAGAGTACAATGCCCCTTTTGGTATGTACCTCAGAAGACATTTACAACAACTGGAAAGGCCACAGAAATACCTCACAAAGATGATTACTGGCCTCAAACAGATGCCCTACACAGACCGTCTCAAAAAAGTCCAGTTTTACTCCGTCACATATCGCCTACTCAGAGGCAGTCTCTGCCTAACATACAAAGCTATGTCAAACCCAGAGCTGTTGGACATGCTTCACTTAAAGAAATCCCAATTCCTCCAAGCTACACACTCTAGGGACCTAAACCTGGTCACCACAATAAACCGAACATGTTGGAGGGATAGATTCCTGTCCCAAAGACTTCCCATACTTTGGAACAAACTATTTATATCAAACAAAGCTCCTCATTAGCACTCTTCAAGAAAAATCTTGATAATTGGATGGGAAATAGGAAATTCACACCAGGGATCACTTCTGTGGCTCTGCTCTACAGTGGCTAAGGAAATAATTTTCTTGGATGGTGAAAGCCAGGGTACCTTTTTGGCTAGGCTTATATAGGCCCTAGGGCCAATAGCCTAGTACCTACCTATGAACCTAAGAAATAGCTGCATTATCCTTTCAACTGTGTTGCGAGGTAGAAAGTGTTTGTCTAGTACACTTTAGAATTTGGTGGTGGATTAATCTTTCTAGTACTTTAGAGAGTGGTAGGATCATTGTGATAGCTGATAGTTTGAAAGTTCAGTGGAAGTCCGTCTTTCAAGTGTCTGTAGATTGTCGAAGGTTTTCCATATTTTTGGAACTTTACAGTTTTGTAAGGATCTGTTTATTGGGTAACATATTCTATCGGCTCTTAATTTAATTATACAGGAACATTATATGCTGTTAATGTTGTGGTTTTTAGTTTGTACAAGTATTTCTTTATTGTAACAATCGGGACTGCTTCAAACGAGATGTTATTTTTCTGAATAGTATGGCAGTTTGAGGTAAGTGTATGTTTGCATTTTGCTGGCAGATGTGAAATGTAGCATCTATGAAGTGCTCACTGAAGTTGCAAGCAACAGCAGCATTAGATTTTGTGGGAAGAAGCTAAGGAATTAGTTTAGTACGTGGCTTGAGGAGTTTTTTTTTTGAAGAACAAAAATCATTTGAATTATTGAAGTGTATTGTCTGTGCTGTTTTGTATTTTTTTTTTTTGACTAAAAGAAAATCATTTTAGTGAGATTTCTTGCATCAGTAGTTTGGGTTGACTTTTTGCCACTCACTGTAAAAATTATCTCTTGTTGTCATTAATTGTTTTGTTTAATATGCTATCCAGGGTGCAGTTATCACTTTGACCTCCATATATCACAGAGATGCCTATTCTTTTTTTTTTTTTACAGAAAAGGTGGTATTGGATTCTGAGACCATATTATACAGTGTGAAAGTTTTTAGAGGGGTCTAAATGAAAGTTTCCTTGTTGAAGTTGGAAATGTTCCTTAAGTAGTTTTGGTACTGGTTCTAGGAGATTTTAAAGAAGTCTCTTACAGTCTGTTTTATTTTTGGGGGAGTTAAGGGAAAGTATGCAGTCACAGTGTTAGCCTTTGGTTTTTATCACACATTGTTGGACATTTAATTGCTTGAGTAAGACTGGAAAGATTAACATTTAAGTGTGAGGTGTTAGGCTCTTGATCAGACCAATCTATATTGAGGTCACCAAGAAGAAAGGTTTATTGCTTAATGTTGCTAGTTTTCCAGTTAAGTATATTTTCAGTTGTATTAATACTGTTTTTATTTGTAGGTATCCATGCAGCTGTTATGCATATTGTTTAATGTGAATTTGATTTAAGATGGGTTATTATTAATTCTTCAGAGTCACTGTTTTAGGTTTTGTAGGGGGCTAAGGAATGCGACAGCTACCCCTCCAGCACATTTAGTGGTCTAATCATTTCTTATTATATTATATCCTTGTGGGAGTATTTCTTCATCTTTGATAAAGGATTTTGGCCAAGTTTCAGTGAATGGAAAGTGGGGGTGGTAGATTTGAATCCAGGCATAAAATTCACTAATTTTACTACTGATGCTGCATGCATTTATGTTGTGTATCTTAAGTAACTTCCATGTTATGTTTGTGTCTTTTAAAGGGTGTGTGGATACAGTAGGTGGATAATATCCAGAGTGTGTATTGTTGACTGATTTTCGATAGTTGGGTTTTTAATGGTATTAGTGGTAGAAGGTCTTGTATTTGGGAGTATGTCACCGTATATTGTCACTATTTGGTAAATTATAGCTGTTTGGTAGAATTAGACAGATGCCTTTTGAGTCTAGCTAATATATTATAGTGGTCTGGTTGTTTAGGAGACTGCATTTTTAAGAGTAAATAGCTAGACCTGTAGAGGGAGATGCAGATCTAGTGAGTACAGAAGTCAAGTGTAGTTGTGAGGTCAATGATGGTACCCTTTGTATGCAGTGGCATGCTATTTGACAGCTGATAGGTTCCTAGGGTTGATAGTAGGGTTAAAGTGAAGAGTATAACAAAGATTTAAGGTAGCATATTGTTGACAAAGTATTTATGGTTGACATATTCATTTTGGAAATTATAAGAGCTTGGTTATGTTAGTCAGTTGAAAATCTGTTCAATGGTTAGCTGCCCTTGTAGGCTATTTTAAGCCCAGCCAATTTCCCTCAGAGATGAGGATCAAATTCTGTACCTTGTGTCTATAAAATAACATCCTAACCATTACGTCAATCCTCAACAGTCTTTCTGGTGATAAACCTATCATAGAAGTCTCTCTTACTAAAACAGCTCAGCGTTTTCATATGTTTCAGCTTTTTTCAGCTTGCCTTACCTTGATTTTTAACATACATGTACACACATGTTCACATTCAGACATTACAATATATGTATTCTCAAAGCCTACACGTTTTTGCCAAAGCCCAGGACTGAATTAGGGACATTTAGATTTTCAGTCCAAAGCTTGCCCAAATTTTAAATATTAGTCTGGAGACTATTAGAAGCCTAGTTAATAACCACAGCTGAGAATCAAACCCTGTATCTTGTATCTTGTATCTGTGAGGTAAAGACCTTAACCATTATGCTAACCGCACGCCATGCTTATAGAGGATTAGTCAAGTAAGGAGGTGTTTTGAGATTGATTAGAAATAGTTATATTAGTTGTAGTGTAATGTTTAGAGCAGAGAAAATGATGTTAAGGAGCTAGTCAAAGGGTATGTTAAGTGGGTAGGGTTGAATGGGAGGCTACGTTGAATAGGAGAAATTTTAGTTATCTGGTAAGGTGGAAGAGAATTGGTTAAGTATAATGGAAATAATCTTGAAGATGGAGTGAGGGACTGAGACAGGGTAGTGGAGTGAAGTGCTGCCTCACTACACTCAGCAGATCAGAACACACTTACAATTGAGCAACAGTCAATTATTACAAAAACATCTCCATGCCTTGTAATGGCTGTGGAACAGGAAAGCAAGTGACTTCAGTTGTCAGATTAAGCTCTAGAAATTGGAAGGTTCACTGTAATCAAAAGTTAAGGCACATAAAACAAATAATGAATAACACTATCTAAAAGCAAAGATTTATGTCCTCCATCTGTTACATGAAGGACAACTTGGCACCCTTGCTGATTAAGACTGATGCTTTTCTTCTTCCTGTCCTTTTAATACTGACTATCCAGCTTAATTATACACCCTTTGTATTTCTCTTTGGTTTTGTTTCAGAGTTTCTTTCCAGCCTGTAACAGTAGCAGTGTAAAAATATATCCATGCTAATAGAGGCAGGGTGGAGGATTAGGAATGGCCAGCTCTGGGAGAACTAGACAGATAGGACACAGTTCAGTTCATGTACTGCCCTAAGCTTCTCATCACTGTAGAGGTAGTCAAAGGAGCAGCAATTGGGAGGCACAAAAGAAATTCCCTGTCCTGCTGGAATGCTAATACTATTATGAACCATGTTTAGATAGTCCAGGAAAATGATCTGAACAGATGTTTCAAGTACAAATTTATTTGGGACATTAAGTTCAAAACAGGAGCTGTAAAGACATATGTACAGCACCCCCTTAAATAATAATGCACTCACCTACACTCACAGGTTACAGTGATTCAGTGCTTTATACAGTTACAGTGCTTTTCCTAAGGCCCGGCAGGTAAAAGACACCATGAGAATAATAGCTTTATGTAAGAATTGTAAAGGGCATTGAGTAAGTCTTTTATTTATGTAAAGTAATACCAGTTGTGTAGCTCATTTCTACATTTATTGCAAGAATAACAATAGCAGGAGCTTAACAGCATTAATGAACCCGCTGCGTTCTGCAAAATCATTTAGATAGACAGCAGTTTGTAATCATAATTCAGTCATTTGTATAAGTAAAAAAACAAGGGTTATGACAATAAAATAAGAAAGAAATATCTTTTTCTTTAAGCACACATATCAAATTTTACAGACAATTTCTTTAACTAATATTTGATGAGCTGTACTGCTTTTCTAGGGCTGCTGGTTTGAATATGGCTCTAGAGGAAATGCCTATCTCTGAGTACAGGACACAAGGCATATGCATGTGGGTAACGCGTCTGTTAGGAGTAAGGAAGGTTTAAACACAGGTTTATGCACTCCATTTATTCAGTTAAGAAAAACAGGAGTGCTTACTGATTTAAATTGGTATTGTGTTTTCCCCTCTTTAAATTGTATCCTAACCCAAAGGAAAAAAAGAGAAAGAAGAAGAAAAAAGTCCATTCAATATAATTTAACATAGTTTCACTAAATTAAAAGTTTTACTCCCAAATACAAATTTAATAAATATTGTTATATATTATGAGAATATGCTAAGAAGTAGTATTGTTTTAACCTTAGCTGTTGTGGTATTTATTCTCTTCTTTCTTTTTTCTTCCTTCCTTGACCATTGTATGCCTTTTTTTTTGTCATTTTCTTAACTTGTCTTCTCTTCTTGTCCATCAGAGTCTACATCAATTTCTCTTTGGTTTATTTTCCATTGAGTATAATTGCAAGTTCATTTGTACCCTTCATTCACATATTCAATGTACAGTTAAATTAGCCTAATGGTAGTGTAGTTCTTAAATATAGTAGCATAAATAGGCAATGACCATCTACATGTGTCTGTTATAAATCAACTCAATTATTTTCTCTTCAGCTATATATACATAAGTAATAAAAAAATAAGAAAATAATATTACTTATTAATATCCTTGCGTTGGTCTGCAATTATTCACAAAATTATATTGGCCACTTTAATCAACTTCTCCAAAGCAGTTTTTAACCTGTTATGGGATGGTAAAAATAGCTTCACTGCATCCCCCCCCCCAGATGGAACTGGTAGCTATACTGACACCTGTATAATTGCATTGACTCAGCAGTACCTGTTAGGACCAAAATAAACTCTTCAAGGAAGAGCAAACCTACCTGGTGGACAACCGCCATTAACAGGCTTTACAATAAAAGGAAGAAACTGCTGTCTAAGAGTAAGACGCAGCAGGCTCTAAACTGGAGACACTACCTCCTCGGCTTAAATAAGCAAATAAGACTTCTTGTGAAGTCCTCCAAGGCAAACTTTGAACCCAAGTTAGCTTCCTCAACAAAGGACAACCATAAGGCATTCTTTAGTTATATCTGTAACCTAACAGGTAAGGCCCAGATTTGCACTGAACTGTCAGTTAATGGTAGCACATATACTGAGCCAGTGGACAAAGCTAAGCTGTTAGCTGACAAGTTTGGTGAAAACTTCACTCCCCTCTCCCTGCCACAAGCACCTCATGACATCCCTACCACCTGTCCCCTATCTTGTATCTCTAAAGGTCATAAATTCTCTCTCTAAGGCCAAAAACACAACATCAATGAGACTTTTATAACATCCTAGGCTGCATTCTATATGGGCTCAAACAAGAATTAGCATCACCATTGTGTACTCTTTTCAATCACAGTCTAATCACCGGCTTTGTCCCAGATGAATGGAAAACAGCCACTATTATCCCCTTGCACAAATGTGGTGTTTCTACTCACCCTAGAAACTACAGATATATTAGCCTGACTAGCCTTATCTGCAAGGCCATGGAGATAATCATCATGGACTTTATCAATAAAGATATACATAATCTCCAAACAGTAGATCCTACTCAGTCTGGATTTATCAAGGGGAGATCATTCCTGTTAAATTTGGTGGACTTCTTTGCCAGGGCCCTGGACAAGGGGAAATCTATGAATGCAGTCTACCTAGACCTAGCCAAGTCATTTGACACTATCCCTCAGTCAGGTATCACTGACAAACTTTCTGAGCTAGATATCAACCCTTATATAGTAAGGTAGTTTGTGAACTGGTTCACTGATAGAACCCTTACAGTCAAAATAGGTGAACCCACCTCCAACAGCATATCTGCAACCAGTGGTGCTCCACAGGGATCGGTCCTGGGACCTCTACTGTTTGGAATCTATTTCTCCTTAGTACGAACTAAAACCAAGGGACTGTGGCTGACACAGTTTGCTGATAACTGCAAACTGGGTGTGGTCATAGAATCTCCAAACAATGTCAGCATCCTTCAAGAAGGTCTTGCGCAAACAAATTATCAGTGTCAAAGTCATGGCCTCAAACTCAGTGCAAAAATAATGTACTATCATCCCTTTCTGTAATAGCGATGTTCCTGCAAATTACCACATCGATGGCAATACCCTAACTATGCACTCACTGGTGAGAGATCTGGGCACTCAGGTTGACAGCAACCTTGCCTTTGTTCATCATGTTTCCACAGGGGTAAAAAGGGCATTTTATATGGCTCATCTCATAAGTAAGTGCATTGACTCAAGAAAAGGAGAAATTATCACCTCCCTGTACTCATTATGCCAATAACTGAGTACAACACCCCTTTTGGTATGTAACTTTCAAAGCACCTGCAGCAATTGCTGAGACCACAAAGGTTCCTGATTGGCTGAAATTTCAGTCACTTTATTCTGTTTCATATAGACTACTCAGAGATGATCTCTGCCTTGCATATAATAGCACACAGATCACTCTCTCTAAGGACTTAAACCTGGTATGTGACATCAATAGAACCTGCTGGAGGGACAGATTTGTCTCTCAGAGGTTACAACTCTTTTGGAATAGACTCCCACTTCACATCGAACAGAGCACCTCATTGGCCCTCTTTAAATGCAATCTTTATGACTAGATGGGTAACTTTAAATTCACCCTGGGGGTTCCACCTGTGTCCCTGTTGGACAGGAGCAATACGTCCTGATCATGGTAACAGCATTAATTTGGCTAGGCTTGTAAGGACCCTTGGGCCATTGCCTTGTAACTTCCTATAATCCTATGATACTATGTTGTAGTGAAATGTAGTCTATTTGATTGTACTTCTTAAAATAAATTTTTTCATATTTTGTTTTTTAACATCATTCCCTTAAAGCATGTCAGCATTTGCTGCCAAGTTTTTGACACTTCATTTCTAATAAGAGCTCAGATATAATAACCATGATTATTGATCATCTATTAACCTATTATATATCCTATAAATATTTAAATTTAATTTCAAACTGTATCATCTTCTAAATTTTTATTTCCCAATGGATGAATATCTGCATTATTTCCTTTTTAATATTTTTGCATCTTAAAAAAAACAATTAGTTTCTGTAAGTCATGTTCTTCAATCCCCCATTCTCCAACATGCTTAATCACACTTTGAACAATGAGGAAGCCTATAATGTTATTTCTGTTAAGTATATTTGAAAAGGCTGGCATTACAAGTCTTCTTCCAGGGCTTTCATAGTTGTAAATAAATAATCCAGAGAATGTAAAAAAGAAAGCAGCTGAGTGATCTTACATTCTGCTTCTAGATACTGATTTTATTTTATCCATTACTTTATTTATTAATTGTGTCCAGTATTTGACTTTTATTCAAGTGTAAAAATAAATATTTATTTTATTTTGACCATTTTGTGGTCATATTTGGAATAATACAGACAGTTCATGATTTTGGTAATTGGACAGCCTTTATTGTGTCGGAGCAGCATTGAGTTATTTTTGTTTTGGTGGTGGACATTGATTTTTTGGTTACTAGTTGTCAATTATTGCTGTTCCGGCTACAAGGAGTCCTACCAGGCCTATGGATAACAGTGTCATGTTAAACGAACTGTTGAGGGTCATACAGACCCACTACCAAAGGGATGGTACACCTAGTAGTTCTGCCCACGACATCCCATGTACGCAGAGCAGCCCAAGAAGGAATGTAGTCACTGGAGTGACATCAGCGGGGCGCGACGCGTCAACAGGAGGAGGATGGTCTAGGTCGGACCGTGTTAATCGGAGGGTTGATGGCAGAAACGAACACAATTTGGAGTTTAACGAAGAAGTATCTAGACAACAGGTTATCGATTTTTACAAGGACATAGAATTTAATACATGGCTAAATAAATCTTTTCAAATGAATGTATCTGGTAAACACAACCACAACGGAAAGGGGATGACTTACAAGGACAAATGTAAGATGTTTAAAACTTTGTTAACTAAATACAAATCCCTTGTGATTGAAAATTGGTACTTCGACAAGTGTATTAAGCAAAAAATAGTACCACAAGGTTTAAGATTAAATAAGTTTCCAAATAATGTTAATGAGGACAAAACGTTTTTTAAATGTGTTTGTGATATACTGAATGATTGTGGGCTGGCTATGCTAAAACTAATGATAAAGCGGAATACAGAAATTATGGAATTTAAAAAGAAAGAGATAAATAATTTGTACAAAGAAATTAGTACAGATTTGTTATTCCCAGTTGAGGAATACAAACAAGTTTATTTTAAGGTTTTGCATGACATCGATTTTTTTACTAATACCAACATCAATAGAAAATTAAAGGAGTTAGAAAGGGATATATATATGAATATGAAAACGGCTTTGCCTACTCAGGTGAAACAAAAATCAAACGTTTTGGGCAGAACAGGGCATCTTATAAATACAAACAAAATGGAGATAGCAGGAATCATAGACAAGGGGGAACAGGATGGGATAGACATAGGAATCAAGACTTACAGGAATACGGTTATTACAGACATGAACAATTTCACCATGTTGATGGTGATACAAATATTGATAGAACACAGATCCCTTTAGAGATGGAGGAACCGAAGAGGTCAGAGAGGCTGAGGAATCGGACTCAGCAACCCTCCTATGCGCAGGCAACAATGACCAACAATGTACAGCAGATGGGGAGAACATACAGATAGGGGACCTTGGAACAACGGTGGACAATGTAGTTATAGAAGATGTGAATGGGGGGGGGTTACTTTTGTAGAACAAGAACAGCAGGTTGCTATACTTTATACCTTTAATAATTTTAATATTTTTAACTACACTGATATGGTTATCAGTGAGGAATTTTTTAACTTATTTATAAAAGGTTTTACTTTTGTTGCTGTTAACAAGCCTAAAATAGAGGATATAATATTAGACATTAGAATGTTCACATGTAAATTGAATTTTCAACATATGTACAAAGATAAAGTAGCACAAGATAGAGTGAAGAGTTTAACTAGACACAGTACTTATAACCCCCCCACGCTTCAACATGAATTTTTAAACTTTGAAAAATGTGTTATTAACAGAGTTCGTAATGAATATAGGAAAGGAAGTAAAATGAGTAATAATCTGACCACAGCTGAGGCTAATCTGTGAAACAATTTGAGTAATAATGATAAGATACGAATAATGAAGCCCGGCAAGGAGGGAGGGGTGGTGGTAATGGATAAATGGGATTATATCAAGAGGATGAAAGATATTTTGGACATTTAAGAACATTATAGCTTGGTTACTAGAAATGAAATTAACATTTCATATAGGAAAATTGACTTACAGGAATGATAGATATTGAATTATATAATTTTTTAAAAGTACCAAAACCTGTTGTACCTGTTATTTTTGGTATACCCAAAACCCATAAATCTTTGTTCAACCCCCCATTGAGGACTATTGTGGCTTCCCAAGGATCTAAAACGCAGACTTTGGCAATCTATGTTGATACTAAGGTTAAAAAATTTTACAATAAATACAATCATATTTTAATAGACTCTTGGGATTTTTTGCAAAAAGTTGGGAAAAGTATTTATATGGATGAAATTATTTTTATTACTATCAATGTGAAGGATTTGTTTTCTGTTATTCCCCAGGTTTTAGGTTTAGAATGGTTTGAGAATATGCTACAGGAAATGAACATTTTAACAGCTGAGGAATTTAGAATAGTTTTAGAAAGTATGGAATTGGTTTTAAAGTATAATTACATGTATTTCGAGGGTGATTACTACCACCAGAAAGATAGAGTTGCCATGGGTTCTGCTTGTGCCCCAGCATTTGCTAATATAGTAATGCTATTTTGGGAAAATAAATATGTTCTAAATTCTGCATATAGTCAATATATCGGCCAATATCTTCATTTTTTGGATGACATTTTGTCCTATGAACTGGGCCCTATGACAAGGTGAAGGGATTTATTTATTACATTAATCATACAACTTAATTTTTGCAATTTACCTATGAAGTTGGGAGAAATGAAATTCATTACTTGGATATAAAACCGAGTAAAGATTATGACAATAAGTGTTATAAGTCAAACATTTTTAGAAAAGAACACTATTCTAATGCATATTTGCATTTTAATAGTGATCATCCCTATCAACTTAAAAAGAATATTGTCAAGGGACAGATGATTAGGGTGGCCAGAATGATTTCAGATGAGGTAGAATTTTTAAACGAAATCAATAATATAAAAAATATGTTTTTAGACAGAGGATATCCCGTGGATTTTATCAGTCCTATTAAGGAATATGTAACAGCAGGAAGAGGTAGTAAATATACTCCATTATTGGTTAAAGATGGTGTAGGGCGGCCACGGTGGTGCAGTGGTTAGCATTGCCACCTCACAGCAAGAGGTTCTCCGGTTCGATCCCCGGCTGGGGTGCCTTCTGTGCGGAGTCTGCATGTCCTCCCTGTGGTCGCGTGGGTTTTCTCCGGGTGCTCTGGTTTCCTCCCACATCCCAAAGACATGCTTCAGGTGGATTGGACACTCTAAATTGGCCCTAGGTGTGTGTGAGTGTGCCTTCTGTGGAAGGTTGGGCGCTGGGCTGGCAACTCCACACTGTAAAACTCCACTGCCAATTAATGTGTGGACATGGTGATCCGCTGTGGCGACCCCTAACCGGGAAAAGCTGAAAGAAGAAGAAGAAGATTGGTTAAAGATGGTGTATTAGTTTTTAAAGCCAACAAAGCAAAAAATACTGCCTTCAACAACCAAAATGTAAATAATGTGAATTGTACGAATAACAGTTTGAATACACAAGAGGGAACTAGAGTAGGGGTCACACCATATTTGACCCTCACTTATCACCAGGGTATAGGATGGTTGAAAAAAAGTATACACGACACATGGGAAATGTTTAGAAACATGGCAGTTAGAATGGGATGTCTTCCAAAATAGGATTAAATTCAGTTTTAGAAGAAACAGGAATATCAAGAATATTATTGAGAGGGACAAAACTACTAGGAGTGGAAGTACTAAAAAACATGGGAGTTTTGCATGTGGCAGATGTGCACAATGTTGTTATATTGCTGGACTGAAAGAGGTTAGAATTCCTAGTTTGCAGGTTACACTCAAAGCTAAGAAATATTATAGTTGTTATTCAAGAGGGGTGGTGTATTTAGTATTCTGCAAAGCTTGTGAATGTTATTATATTGGGAAAACTGGACACCATCTCAGATCTAGAATATATGAGCACATGAGGGATAGTAACAAACTTAATGACAATAATGCACTTTTTAGACATGCTTTGACATGTATACAAGCTGATTTTAAGTTCTGGGTATTGGAGGAAACTGCATACCCAGAAAGAGGAGGGGACTGGGAGACACGTTTAGAATACAAAGAAATGATTTGGCAACTTAGGTTAGATGATTTTGGTAGTAAGGGACTTAATGACCACATTTCTATTAGTCCGGCATTAAAATTACTGGCAATGGACCCCAAGAGACACAAGTGACAGAATAGAAAGTAGAATATAACACAAGAAAAACATTTTACAATGAATTTTAACATTAATTCTATTTAATCAATTTTATTAATAATTCTATGAAGTCTTAAACAATTTTTTACAATAGGATATAATTTATGTAATATTTATTATTTAATATTTTTGTATTTTAGGAATATTATTTATATTTATATTTATACATTTTTATATATATTATATATATTTTTAAAAAATATGTATTTCCTGTAGCACTTTATTTGTAGTAACTGTGATATTTCATTATAGTAACAGGATTTATGTTACTAGTGTTTTGTAAGATTTTTAGGTAACATATATATACCTATATTGTTGCACTGTTGACTATTTTCTGTATTTTTTAGTTAGTTTAATTACATGACAAAACATTTTATAGTGATATTTAAGTATTTGAATCGGTAATATGGTTCAGTATTTACAGTTTTTTGTCGTTTTTTTTGTAGTTTTTTTGTAATCTGAGCATTTAGTCAGCCTCACCAAGAAAGTATAGTGTGTAAATAAATTATACAATCAATGATGTTAATTCTTATAGACCAATGAGTGACAATTATTGGTTATAAAAGAATGGTAATCTATATGGTAACTGGATTCTGAAGAAGTCTCAGTGTTGAGATGAAAGCGCTAAAAAAAAAAAAAAAAAAGTCCGTTACTTTATTTATTAATTGTGTCCAGTATTTGACTTTTATTCAAGTGTAAAAATAAATATTTATTTTATTTTGACCATTTCGTGGTCGTATTTGGAATAATACAGACGGTTCGTGATTTTGGTAATTGGACAGCCTTTATTGTGTCGGAGCAGCGTTGAGTTATTTTTGTTTTGGTGGTGGACATCGATTTTTTTATTTTATTTATCTATATTGACTAGGTTAGTAGCCACTTTTCAGGGGAGACCCTAGGGAACATTTGGCTAGGGCATCGGGGAACTTCCTCTACTCTTTTCAATAAATGCTGTGGGATCTTTTACATCCACCTAAGCTACCAGGAACTCAAGCAGCTGGGCCCCTTGTTTAACATCTCATCTAAAAGATGGCACTGTCTTATGTTGCCCTGTTGTGTCAGCAATCAAACTACCTGAAGGTGGGAATAGAACCCACAGCCTTCTGCACCAAAGTTGAGTGTGCTACCTGTTAAGCCACCAACTTAACATTATGCATATGCTGGTCAACTGAGTTTGTGTTACTTTAGCTGCTGTTGACTTAAAAATTTCAGTAAAATATAATGTAATCAATGGTACTTCTACAGCTGCTCACATGCTAGTAGCTTGAGACACTCTTACTTGCTGCACTTGCTCAAATATGTAAGTGCTCGAACTCCCACTATCCCAGTCTCCTGTTTCTGCATAGCTCTTGCAACACATGACCTTATAAAACTATATAGCCCTAACCAAGTCAAACCTCTAACCCTGAAACTCCCAAAGAGTGTCCAACCCAAGCCCTTGCTCCTTTACCCTAAAACTCCAATCCCCTAGAAACTAGAAACTCTCAACATATTTTTATAATATATATTTCTTCTGCTGAGTTCTCAGTGAGTAACAGCCAATGATATATCATCAATAAACAACAATATTTTTTTTTTTTTTATTTGACATTTGTTTACCAGGGAGTTTTGACTGGGCTTAGTATCACGTTTTCAGCAGAGGCCTGGGGAGAAAAGCTCCACATACAAAAAGGTAAAATACATTACATCACATTGCATTACATATGTATACAGAGACATTTATATTCTGTTTACCGTTTTAAGAAGATGACAGAGCCAAGGCATTTTAAAGTGCATAGTAGCATAACAGCATACATACGAAGCATTTGTTAGAAAAGTAAGGCTCATTGGTGTATTACAACAACACTCAATGGTTACATATAGCATAACTTTTATGAGAAGTAAAACTTATAAGACTAAACTTAAGAGGAAATTTTACATTAAATAGCACATTGTCAAAGATTCCAGCAGGTATAGTGCACTTATAGATTAAGATGGAAGGAACTGGAGGAAGATTAGAGGCATACAGTAAGTAATCCTGGGGACGTACAGGAACATGTCCAGTTGTTATTTAGGTGTGTTTTAAGTAGATTTTTTAATGAGGCTGGGTTATCTCTTGTAAGAATATTCTGAGGAATGGAGTTCCATTTCTTTGAGATTTGATTTGAATAAAGGGAGTCTCTGAAGTTATTTGATTTGGTAACTTTTAATAGGAATTTGTTTACAAGATCTTAGGGGTCTGTTATTAGTCTGGTTTTGTACTAGGTTTTGGAGGGCTGGACATTTATTATGCTGGTAAATGATGGAGTGGGTTATAGTAATTTGGTAGTAGGTCAAGTGGTTGGGTAGCTCAAGCCATTTTAGTTGTTGGAGAGCTTCATGGTTATGGGTTCTGTTAGATAGGTTTGCTGTGAATTTGGCAATTTTGTGGTAGCAAGTCTCTAGATTATTTAGGTCAGTTTTTTCTAAGGTTCATGAAGGTTGATTTGGCATATAGTAGGCTAGATGGAAGGTGTGTCCTAGCAATTGCTTGTCTAGAGGGGTAGGTAAGGTAGAGTTTGATTCTGTAGAGGGAACGTAATTTGAGTTGGGCTTTTTTAATAACCTGACTCAGATGTTTGTCAAATGTTAGACAGTTATCAATAGTGACTCCTAGTAGCTTTGTTTCTGTGATTGATTCATTTACTGTATTGTTGGATGAGGTGATTCTAAGAATCTGATTATAGCTGTTTGGTTTATTGTGGCTGTTTTGGAAAATCATTAATTTGGTTTTGTTGGGATTTAGTATGAGTTGGAGGCTATATAGGTAAGCTTCGATGGTTAAGAAGGATTTTTGGGTGGTTTCTTGTAGCTGAGGTATGGAGGGTGCAGAGCAGATGACAGTGGCATCATCTGCATAATGGATGATTGTTGCAGTTAGTGGTCAAGTGAAGTCTGTTTGTAAAGATAGAAAAAAATAAGTGGGTTTAGTGCAGATCCTTGTGGGACATGCATGGTGTCTGACAGTAGCGTGGAGAGGTCTTTTTGCCACTTTACACCCTGTTGGTGATTGGAGTGATAGCTGTGGAGCCAAAAGAGAGCTTATTGGGATAAGTTACGGGAAGTGAGCTCATTTAAGATATTTACAAATAATACTCTGATCCCAGTCTTCATGAATGCAAGCCAACAATGTTATCAGTAAAATTTATGAAATATGTATTTCAAGGTAGGTTTGCAGTCCCTATTAATCTCTGCAACACTAGAAAAAGTTTCAATTTTTTTTATATTTTGTTTTTGCATTGTAATTTAGTTAGTTGCAGTAGTCACCCAATTTTAGGGATGGATGAACAAATGAAGGAAATGAGACAAGTAGAAGAATTTGATGGTTCAAATAATTTTGTGATGGACTATAATGGTGAGGCAAAATACATTTTTAATCTAATTAAAATGGAATGGCAGAAGTTTGGGGAGTTGTCTGATCTGAATTGCCTTTTTGAAAATCCATTGAAATGTACTTATAGGAAGGGTAAGAATCTGAAAAATTGCTTTGAGACAAAGGGGAAGGGGAAAATTAGTAAAAAGGGCAGAATTGGAACATTTAAATGTGGAAGCTGCCCACAATGCCCCTATATATATGCCCGTGATGCAGTCCATATCCAGAGTAGGGACATACTGGTTAGGAGTACTGAGTATGCAAATTGTCATACAAGTGGAATTATTTATTTGAGCATTTGTAAAAAATGTCAAGCTTTTTATGTGGGTAAATCCGAACGTAAATTGAAAAATCGGATTTATGAGCATTATTATGACATTAAAAGAGGTTGTACTAATAATGCCCTGTTTCGACACAAAATGAAATGTTCGGACGCAGAGTTTTATTTCTATGTTTTAGAAGTGGTTAAGAAAGACATTCGGGGTGGGCCCTGGGAAGATACCATCGAATATAAAGAATTGCTATGGCAACTTCAGTTGGAATCGTACAATCAACCAGGCCTCAACAATATAGTTTCCCTAGCCCCAGTATTGAAATTGAGGGCAGCTAAGCTGTGAGTTGAATGTCATTCTTAAATTAAATGACAAGGCTATGAAAGAGCTTTTAGTTGATTTTTTGCCTATATGGTTATTGTTTATCAGACCTTCTTTATCTTGTAGTGATAATATTTAACAAAGTATGATTTACTTATCTTAATAAGAAATATAATAAGAGGTAAGCAGCTTATGAGGAATCTAGCTAGATAGATGTAATTATTCAAACTTTCAGAATGTCAAATTTAGTTGGTAGTGCAATAGTTCTAAATGAACACTAGAGGGGGTATGAGGATAACTAAATTTAGCAAGATGAAGGCAGCTTCTTAACATTTTTTAACAATTTTTAACATCTTTTAATACTTTTTAATATGTTCGTGTTAATAATTATTATTGTTGTTCATTGTGAAGTGTTTTATTAAATTTGAATAGTACAATAAGTAGAGTGATTTAATATAAATAGATTCATTTGTACTTGCTGTCATAGAAATAAGGAGTTTTTAACATTTGTTATGTTGTAAGGCTAGTAAGTTTGAATTTGAATGAAATGACTCAGGTGTGACTTATTAATTGCTTAATTAAACTAATTGAATGTGTATTTAAATGGAATGATGTATTGGATGAGTTGTAGTGCATCTGAAGAAGTGTCCTAAACGAAAACGCAGGTGTGGAGACATAGCGTTTGTGCTTTCAACAGTTTTGGATTTTGTGTGCTGAACAGCTTTTGGATCTATTTTTTGTGTTCCAGCCGGAATAGTGGCAATAAATCTATTTTTTCAGCAAGGTTTGTGTTGCCTTTCTCCTCTGGTGCTTGTGGACTTAGTTAGTTGCAGTAGTCTTAAGTTAGCATTGGGGAGCAGGTTATAGTTTTGGACTTTGAGAGCCAGTCATAATGCTTTTACTAAGTTTTATTTATAGGAATATTTTTAATTTCCATTTAATTAGAGAAATAAAAAAAGGGGACCTAACTACCTATGGAATGAGCATGCAGCTGATGGTCCTGGTAGTGTGCTCACTTATTATAGCTACTAAAACTCTGTAGTAGAGTTCTAACATTCAACGTCTTTTCTTTTTCAGGCACTGTATCTGCCATAGAGTCTTACTCAGCAGTTCTATTTCATTCAAGAAGCCACAATAATGTCCAGGAGTAGAGCGCAATTTCAGGGGGCTAGTTACAGATACTAGCTACTAGGAAGGATATTTGAATAGAAGAGCAGTTAGATGGCTATCAGCATATAAGAGGAAATGTAAGTAGTTCAGAGCCACATTGCATTGAGAAAAATATAACTAATTCTGAGCCACATTGCTATAACATATGAAACAAACATATTGTGCATAAGTTCTGCTTCACAAGTATTTACCGCCACAACATATGTCAATAACAGTAATAATGCAGTAGATTGGCCTGTCATTCTAGTGCTAGCTATAGCTGTTTATAGCTATTTACAATTATCAGTAATTTTGTGGACCACTAGTACTCCATTTGCTATTGTGGTTAATATAATGTTACTGAGAAAAAGCTAGACACCAGTAACTGGAGTAGATGACAGCTAATGAAGCATTCATCAAGTATTGCAGGGCTATTACAGTGAAAGCAAGTCTACTGTAGATCAAGAAATCTCAACAATTAGGCATTCATCAGTGCAGTGAGCAATATAAGTATTGGAACATACATTAAATATACAAAAAAAAAAACTGCTAGTTATATTCACTTAATACAGAGAGTCACAGTGTAGTCACTCAAAAACAACAAGTTATTGAAAAAACAGACTGGGTGTATTTTACAATTTCAGTAGAATGCACTTACATTTGGTGCACATGATCGGACTAGAGAGCTGCAATGGGATTTTAAAAATGGTGCCAGAGGCTTCTGAAAACTATGATTGCTTTAGAACAGATGTTAGGTGATGGCAGGGGGGGGGGGCTTCTAATTCTGCCCAACTAAGGTAAATATTTACAAATAATACTCTGATCCCAGTCTTCATGAATGTAAGCCAAAAAGATTATCATAAAATTTATGAAATCCTTATTTCAAGGTAGGTTTGCAGTCTCTATTAATCTCTGGAACACTAGAAAAAAAGTGTCCATTTTTTTTCTTGTATTGTAATTTAGTTAGCTACAGTAGTCTTGAGTTAGCATTGGAAAGCATTGCACTTATATCTCACTTATTTTTAGATTTGAACTGTTACTGTTTTGTCTTATGGTTATTACTGGAAGTTCAATAAGAAATGCAAAGAGTAAGGGAGAGTAAAAAGACATCCCTTTTTAATCTTTTTTTAGCTCTGTTGACTATAATGGGAATGAGTATATTATAATATAAGTTACATGTAGCTGTCATAGGTATTCCTTCTGATAGCTGGGGTCAGAGGTATTCCTTCTGATCCAGCTATCAGAGGGAATACATTGCTGCTGGCCTGAAGCCTTTGACTGGATATCTTGACCATTTTTATTTTAAAATTTGTAGACCTTTGCTTATCTTGCTTCCATTATTTGGCTAACCAAGTATCACAATCTAAAGCATTTACTAAAATAGGTACAAGACTCCCTTCTCCCATCTTTCTCAACAGGGGAACAGGATAGGGTTGCCTTCTTTCTCTACTTCTGTTTTCAGCTTAATGGAGAAAAGAGGAAACATGAAGAATAAATGTATCCCCTGGATGATAAAGGATGCGTTAATAAAACTAGTTAATTGGGCCTTTGCAGAAACAAACACTTTTTCATGGTTTCCAGATCTTACACCATTATATCTTACCAAAGAAAAGCCCCCACAACCCACAATTTCAGACTTTTTCAGCTATTGAAAAAGTACCCTGCCTTAAAATATTGCAATCAACTGATCTCTGCCAATTGACTGATAACATTAGGAAGATTTCCCCTGCGTATTTACAGTAGCTCAGGAGTTTAAAATTCTATGCACTTTCTTTACAGAAAGAATAGTACACTTGAAGGTGGATACTATTTCAAGTGAAAACTAGCCCTCGTGGATACAGTGGTGACTGCTAAACAGAGGGGATATACAAGGTAAAGGGGATGTTTTCTGAATTTATAATATTGAAGACCAATTTCACAGTGACTAATAGATACCATTGGAACTGAGAGAGGAATCTTAATATGCAAATAGCATAGAGCTCCTGGGCCAAAATCCTGTTAGTAGCTATACAATCCAGAAAGTTATGTTCTTTGATGGTAGTGTATTTTTAAGTTGTTATACTGCTGTAACAATTGCTCTGTGTTCCACAGTCAAGACTTCAGGTCTTGGAGACAAGAAGAGTAGGTTTTACATAGCTGGTCTCACATTTTCTTGGACTGTAAAGAGTTAACTGCCTTAAATATGGAAGTACAGTCATGCTGTATCAGGCTCTGGCCAGTGGATGTTACTCTTACCTCATCACTACTCTTAATAGGCTTTATTTGTTCAAATCATAAGAAAGATCAGTTTTGTTTACTTCCACTGCTGATGCTGCTAACAAAGAAAACTATTAAGTGGAAACAACCAGCCAGTAATTCCACCAATATTTTATTAAAAAGCAGCTCCAACATCTCGGCTCTACACACAAGAAAGAGAAACTAAAAGAGCTTTTAAGGTTAGAATGTTAGAGCATATAAGAGATATAAATAACAAAAAACAAGGAAGTTCTATAGCTACCCATTTTGAATGTTTTCATAATAGTAATAGTGAAGGCTTACAGGGTACTGTGTTAGAGAAAATTAAAATGTCAATATTTGATGAATGTTTTATAAAAGCATCTTTTTGACTAAAGAATCTTTATATATTCTTAAATTTAATACTTTGTATCCATATGGTCTTAATGAAGAGCTTAATTGGAAATATTTGATTTAATTGTGTAATTAATTAATTGTTTGATTGAACACACTATATGAGGCAAGTTTTTTGATGTCTTTTTACTCCTTGAAGGCTTGTGTGTAAAACCTAGACATTAGAGCTACTTTTTAATAAAATATTGGTAGAATTACTGGCTGGTTGTTTTCGTTTATAGTTTGGTTCATGGTTTTTAATTTTATTTCATGGCCAGTGATCCAAAATATAATTTTCTTCGTGTGTTCCAAAAAAACCATAGGGAATGGTTCTCAGATGTCCTTGGACAATTTTTTGAATAACTCTACGGATAGGAATCCATCCTCTCATGCAGGAAATACAAATGCGTCAATATATTTAATCCTTGTATTTCTTGGGAAAGAAGGGAACAAGAGAGGAATCAGCACTGTTACAATCCTTTTTAAAATGTAGGAAGGAGGTTGCCTTTGTGCTTACCAAAAAAAAGTAAGTCTTTATTTGAACAACTGGATAAACTCATGTGGAAAGAAATGGCTACCTTCTTTAGTTTAATGGGGCTGCAAAAATACTTAGACTTACACATTACACCTAGAGGGCTGAGGGTATATAAAGATCCTACTCTGCCCTTTGACTTACAGAATGTAAATGATATGCAGTTCCATAAACGATGGGTATCAGCAGCATGTAAGTGCACCCTTGAATGCGTAAACATTCTAATAGATCATGATAGGGTTAAGCAAAAAGAACTCAAAGAACAAATTAAACAGATTTGTAATACTCTTTCATCAGGTACTTATTCATCTGTACTTGATACGTATTTAAATCACATTAATTCTAAACGCAAGAGCTATGAGGGGGAACTGGTGGACAGAAAGAAGCAAAGGTTGCTACGAGACTTGCATGACTATGAAAACGGGAAGGCGTTTATTTCCAGGGCCAGTAGAAAGAAATCTTGCAATCATGTGAGATTTCAAAAGCCAGAAAATGTTTCCCGAGTACATGATTCCTCCTTTTCTGTTTCGGATGTTTTATTACATCTTCTGATGATGAATATGACTATCTAGAATATTATCCTGTGTTGCCCTTGACACAACAACCGGACGACATCTCCAAACCTTTCGGAGCGAGCCCTCCTATTCTCGTGGGGGCAGACAAGGTACCAAACGTGTCCATGAGGCACAAGGACAATTTCAGAGAGAAAATTACCCACAGAGGGGGTACAAATGAGGTAAAAGATCCAATTATACCTCTAGTTAGTAATAACTATGTAATTAATCTTTCTGGACATGTTTTTTCAGACTATGAATACTCAGTTCTTAATCGAGGCTTAAAATTTGTTCCTACGGTAGTGCCTCGTATTCATGATATTAAATGTGATGTATTCAGGTTTAGCAGAAAATTGCATTTAAAGTATTTTTTTAGGAATACTTCTCTAGAGAATGAATCTGTAGATAATATTGAAAATATGAGTGATTCTAATGACAGTTTTGTTACTTGTGAGTCAGACTCTTCTTTTAATGCCTATTGCAGGTTGGATACTAGTAATGTATATGTCAAAGGTATGTTTATGCCTCCTTATTCTAATGAAGAAGTTATGCATTTTTCAAATATGTTACATTTTGCACTTCAGGATAATTTTACAAAATTTAAAATGTCTGGAGGGTTTATTAAATATAACTTATCTATGATGGAATGGAAAGCTCTTAAAATGCTAAGCAAAATAGATAACATTGTATTTAAACCCTCAGACAAGGGAAATAAGTTAGTTATAATGCATTATACACAATATCTTTCTGTGTGCATGGAGCATTTGAATGATAGTCAAACTTATGAAGTTATAGATATGTCAATATATGTTCAAGCCATGGAAAAATATCATGAATTATTACCTAGAGGCAATAGACTTGGATATTTTTCAGACTCAGATATTAAGAATAAATTCAATATAAGAGATAATAAAATGGCACATTTTGTATTGCCTTCCGAAAGTGCATAAAGATTTGAATAAACCACCAGGAAGGCCTATAGTGGCTGGTTGTGATTACTTCACACATGCCTTAGGTATTTTTTACATCATTATTTGAGTCCTGTAGTATTTAAACTTCCTTCTTATATTAGAGACGTATTTGATTTTATATACAAAATAAGTGATATAGAATGGAATAGTGATATGTATTTTTTTACAATAGATGTTAAGAGCTTATATACTAGTATAAGTCATGCCTTTGGTTTAGAAGCAGTCCGATTCTTTCTAGGAGTTTCCCCAGTTACAGAATATGTTGTAGATCTTATTCATTTTTGTCTTACCAATGATTTTTTTGAGTTTAACAATACTCTGTTTAAACAGAAACAGGGTACAGCTATGGGGGCTCCTTTTGCCCCCATGTATGCTAATCTCAGTATGGGACTTTTTGAATTACAGTACATTTATAAAAGTTCATTTTTTTGTCAGCATGTTATTAAATATTTTTGTTATATTGATGATTTGATTTTTATTGTAGAGGGTGGTGATTACTTAGTTGAACAATTTGTTCAGTCTTTACATTTTAATAGATTCCATTTGCAATTTGATGGACTAATAGTAGGAAAATGTATTCCTTTTCTGGATGCAGAATTAAGTATAATAGATGGGACAATTTTACATACTACTGTCCATAGAAAGTTTGATCAAGGTGCGCACTTTGTACATAGGGATAGCTGTCATCCTACACATACTATAGAAGCATTACCCTATGCTGAGATGCTGAGGGTATCCAGATTATGTAATAACATTAGAGATCTATGAAAAGAGTTATAAATAACTATGGATATGTTTGAAAATAGGGGCTATGATAGGAATTTAATAGAGAGAAGCTGGAAGAGGTTATGCTCTGGCTCTGTTGAGAATAAAGAACATTACAATTCACATATTTTGGCCTCACATAAAATGGCTTCAAAAGAATTTTCAGAATTTATTTATTTTGCTTCTACGTTTGGGTGTTTTAGTTTTGAAATTTCTCAAGTAGTTAAATATTTTTGGAACTATCTGAGTTCCTTGAAAAATGTTTCTTCTTGGCTAAATGCAAAATTAGGAATCTCTTATAGAAGGGGTAGAAATATACATAATTTTATTGTTAAAGGAAAGTTTAGCCCCCCAGATGTTATAATAAATTTAAATACACTTACACTAGGTACTTCTTGTTGCAATAAATGTAAGGCTTGTAAATATGTAATAAATAGATTTGATTACATCAATAATATTCCATTTGATACATGGTGTACTTTTACGTGTAATACAGAAGGAGTTATATATGCACTTAAATGTCCATGTAATCTGTTTTATATTGGAGAAACCAAAAGAGCTTTTAAGGTTAGAATGTTAGAGCATATAAGAGATATAAATAACAAGAAACAAGAAAGTTCTATAGCTACCCATTTTGAATGTTTTCATAATAGTAATAGCAAAGGCTTAGAGGGTACTGTGTTAGAGAAAATTAAAGTGTCAATATTTGATTAATGTTTTTTAAAAAAAGTCTTTTGACTAAAGAATCTTTATATATTCTTAAGTAAAATACTTTGTATCCATATGGTCTTAATGAAGAGCTTAATTGGAAATATTTGATTTAATTGTGTAATTAATTAATTATTTGATTGAACACACTATATGAGGCAAGTCTTTTTACTCCTTGAAGGCTTGTGTGTAGAGCTGAGATGTTAGAGCTGCTTTTTAATAAAATATTGGTGGAATTACTGGCTAGTTGTTTTTGTTTATAGTTTGGTTCATGGTTTTTTAAACTATTAAGTGGGCCTGGAAAAGGAGGATCTTTATTAATTGGAAAAATCAAAAATATGATGCAAGAACTAAACAAAGTAGGAGTGAAGTTGTTAAGCCTAGGGAAAGGTCTTCACTGAAGCTCAAATGGTCTTTATTTTCTGAATCAGTGTCAAGCCTCATAATGTCGGTTCCCTTTTTATTATTATTAACATAATCTATTAATGTTAAAATTATCTTTATATTGTCTTACATTTGTCTATGCAATATAAATCCATTTAATATTTATTTTTGAATTCAGTTATATGATTTTTCATCCTTTCTGCATATATTGAAATCAAATTCTTATAGTCTACATTAAAAATTATGTTTGTCCAGGGGTTATTTTACATCATTTAATGGCCACAGTGTTGCATGTATAATCTCATCAACAATGCAGGCCATTGAACCATTTTAACTGAGATCATGTTATGGTGGGGATCAGGAAATTTGCCCTTTTCTTTACTGTGGTGTGATCTCATGGTTGGTATATATAATTACTGGGAGGGGGGGTGTGGATGTTCAACGGCATGCATTGTTGATGAGTTTACATTCGACAATGTGGCCGTTCAATGATATGACATTGACCCATTTGTCTGCATGCTGAACAGATTGTATGTTCTTTAGCTTGCTTTAAAACTAAAGCAGTTATTGAATATTTTCATGAATGTACACTCTGATTATTTCTTCATATGCCTATAAGTACCTTAAACATTACTTTTATTACATTATGAGGTAAAATTCTCTTTATTTCAAGAATAATATGATCTCCAAATGGAACTTTATTTAACTTTAAATCCTTTATTTTGTTTGTGACTTTATCCATACTTAACAGTTTAAATAAGTTATTTACTTTTCTGTCCAGTAGTTTTTTGCTGATTTTATATTTTAAGAATTCTAAAGCTTTTGATATTTTTATTTCTAGACTTTCAGATTTCTCATTTATAGTTTCATAATATTTAGTAAATTCAATAATACTATCTGCTATGTCTTATAATTGTTTGCTTTCCTGTAGAAGTTTAATGGTTTGTATTTGTTTTACTTTTTATAGTACTTTTGTTTATCTTATTCAGTTTTGCTTTTGCTTTTCAAGTCAGAAAGTATATGTAGAGTTTGATTATTTTAATGATGTTATTGCTTTATGATAAAGTATTAATTGATGTTTTTACTTAACCTTACCTGTTAATTTTCCTCTAACAACACTCTATCCACATTGTTAACTTTATTTATGCACCAAATTCTTATTTTCCCATATATGTAAGATGTAAGTGAAACCCAGAACATAATGGTGATGACATATTTTCTTTAATTAAAATGTGGAAAATAATATATTTCTTTATTTTACCAACCTGAAATCATTTTATTCATTTATTTTTCTTGTATGGAGAGATTTGTTTGCTGTTTTTGTATAATTTAGTGCTAATCTAAAAAGTGTGCATTATACTAAGAACATGGACAAGGATTATACTAAAATATTTAACCTTAGTAATTCATTCATGAGAAACAAACAGACTATCTATTCTTGACTACATCCTGAAAACATATAAATAGTGAATAAAAGTTAGTGACTTTTCATCTCTTATAGTTTTCAAATTTAAAGTATCGATCCACTTTTTTAAAGCCTTAGCAGAAGGTGATATTCTGGGTTCTTTTGATACACATGAATTTTAGTTACCTAGAAAACAATTGACATCCCCATTATTTAATACCCTTTCATTGTTTCATGTAGAATTTCAAAGTATTTTTACTTATTTATTTATTTGCATATTTGGTGCCTAAACCAGTAATCTGGTGTATATAAGCTAATGTGGTTCTACTATGAATCACTGAACTGCTCAATATTAAGCATCACAAATGCTGAAAATTAATGCCTAAAGCACATAAGGGTGAAAAATTGCTTTAAAGTATTCTTTACAGGGTGCATGTCCCACTATATTCTCACTGTGAGGGGCAAGCCTCCCACACATCTGAGCTTATATATACAGACTCCATGGTTGTAGCAAATTGAAGAAGTGAAAAATCTCACAAAACAAGAGAATCGTCACCTCTACATACTTAGAAATCGCACCATCAATGATTTCCTGTGGGAAACAGCAATAGGTGTTGTGTTTCTTGGCATCTTTTTGTTTGGCAATTTTAACCTCAATCACTGGTAAATGAACCAGCTTACAAAGAAATTATGTTTTTGATATTTAAATATGGCCATGGCAAACATACATTCCTAGACATTCTAAGTGTTTTTCCATTATTCTTTTTCTTCCACAATATTGACTTTTGTCCTGTTTTTTTCTGTATTACAACTGAGTAAATACATAATTATGAGAATGTGTGAATTTTCTTTCACATAGACATAAATGTATTTCTTGCAAAAACATTACTTGTGCTTTATTTACTTTTAAATAATCAATTAAGCCACATCTCCTTAGGCCACTGCTTTGGTCATAAGCATCCATTGAAAGAAAATATAGGCCAGTAATTGTATTATTTGCAAATCTACTAGTGAAGCAATGCACACTCATTCATTTAGTTTTCAAAGATAGTCACTATGCTTTCAATTTCTTGATTCTAGTCAGTAAGAATTTTCAAATAAGTAAGCATACTGTTTTTAATAAACTAAACTTTCTGACATTGTGAATAACATAAACATATTCCTTGACTCCATTGATTTTTAGCTTAGTTAGGTTAACCTAACTAAACTACTGATCTACCTTAATAACTAATCGACAAGATCAAGCTGAACTTAGTAGCACACTTTAAAAACTCTATGTTACCATTGAAAGATCCTAAAATTTAATCTAAAGACTTTTACTTGTCTTCCCCATTAAATCCCTGTTTCTGTTATCTTGTCTCTCTCTCTTCCATAACTTGAAGGAGGAAAAGAAAAGGCAAAGTAAAAAAATATCATATTATTTATCATAGTTTAAACAAATAAACTGATTTATTTTGATAAAGGTAATTTGGTATTCATGTTTATCTGATCATTACCAGAATTTATGTACAAGTATTTACAGATCTAGCCTTAGAAAATGTTTAGATTAGTATTCCTTCTCTTCTTTCTTTTTTCTCCCTTCCTTCATTCTTTCTGTATCTCATGTGTTCTTCTTTTGTTGCCATATTATTAAGTCCATCACATGTCCATCACAATCTAAATGTTTTGATTTGATTTCCATTGAATATAACTCCAAGTTCAATTGTTCCCTTCATTCATATATTTAATGTACAGTCAAACTGGACTAAAGAATGTTAGCTTAGAATCAACATATTTGCTGCCAAAGCTTTAACACTTCCTCACTGATAAAAGCTTTGATATAGTTGAGATTATTTGAGGATCAGTTCATTTATTATGTATCTTAGTGATCTCTAAATATAATTGAAAAGTTTTCTCAACTTCTCTGTGTCATCCAATAAACTTCTGATTCTCTAAGTATAAAAATCAGCATCATCTGTCAGTCAGTTTCTATAACTCTACATTTTTCCTGCCCTGTGACACATATGTATTCTTATCTTAAACAATGAAGAAGCTGATAACTTAATTTATGTTTACTTTTTTTTGTTATAATAATTTCCTCAATTTCCTCATCTCTCTCTCTCTGTCTCTATATCAGCAGTGGAATTATGCAAAGAAGGAGCCCTGTATTAAAAGAAAGGTTACATCACAACACTAGTAGGAACCTTAGCACACACATTAAAATTAATCAAGCTTTCCCTTTGTATTCCTTCATTGTGATTTAAGTAAAAGAAACAGTGGCATGACAACACAGAGTACTAACTTACAAGAAAAAAAAAAAGATGCTAAAAGTACAGTTTATTTCCTATTAAATATTATTGAGGGTATTTGTAAAAAAAATCATCTTTTCTTACAATTTTTTAGAATTTATATTAGTATTTCATAACAAATAAAAGTTTAAAGCACATTTAATCATACAGAATTATTTTATATTTAGAGGATTAAGGAGTCTTCTCCTGCCTTGTGAGCTGTATATATAATGCCCTTGGCAGTATGTGTGAGACTTTTAATAATAAACTATTTGCTTTATGTTGCCTCTCTATTGTCCAAATTAACACTGTGAATAAACTCTTTAGCTAGAACACAGTACTTTGTATCATATATATATATATATATATATATATATATATATATATATATATATATATATATATATATATGTGTGTGTGTGTGTGTGTGTGTGTGTGTGTGTGTATATATATATATATATATATATATATATATATATATATATATATATATATATATATATACATACACACACAGTCCATTGCAGATATTTAGCAGCAAAATGTGCAGAAAAATAACCTAAATATATTTCTTTTCTCTGATATTTGAATAGGCTGTATGGGTCTTATTATTATTTTTTCACCTTTAAATAAACTATTTTTACACTGTGACCTCCGAAAAGAAGGGTATGAACAGTCCATATACTGTTATTTTCAGCATAAAATGTGGCTTCATACAGTGAGTTAAAAACTCTAAGACCAGTAGGCAGAATGAGCTTTAGTCTTGCTATATATAAATGATGAACTGTGATGGTATTTTCCTTTAAAAGTTTTATCAGTGGCCAGTATTTTTCTCTTTTCTTAAGTGTTTTGGATGAATGGTCATTGTCAAATCTTGTAACATTCTAAACCATTTTACTGGGGATGTTAACCAAACATTTTTCAAAATTAATGCAGTCTCAATATATGACAAGAACTTGGATCTGAGTAATATTGAATGATTTGTAGGTATAGGCTTATCAGTACCTTATGCCCTCAGTGTGTCCCTAGGGACCAACTTTCTTGCAAACTTGAGACTTGAGGAATCTACAATGTTGAGAAAGTACCCAGATGATTTCCATTAGCTTTTTTGAGTACTCAAAAATATTCTTAGATTATTCCTTACCTCAATATTTCTAAACCTTCAGTTTTATTGGTTAACAAGCTATTTGCTTTAGCAAAAATTGTGCACTTGTTTCTTCTTTTCACACTTTCTTCTATATCATTCAATGACATTTTCATATCCTGTGGTAATGGTTTATATTTCTCTGTCATAGATTTAAGCAAACCAGTCTGCTTTTATTGATTACCCTGCATAAAGTCTGTCTTATTTTGAAATTAGTCCATCTTTAAAGACAAATCTTGTACTGAAGTGAGCATCTGTTGAATGTCATTCTTAGAGGCACTTTTTCATAAAAATTTTGGCAGAACTCATCTGCAGATAATTGTCAGTATCTATATCTGGACAAGACAGAGTTGTTCTAATAGAAAAATACTTCAAAACTCTCAATTTTTCTTCACAATAATACTTTCTGGGAAGCTTTTCCTTTTACTCAATACCTTATGGAACTTCCAGTTAAATTAATTTCTTTCTGTATTGCATATAATACTACTTTGCAGTCATCTTGGAAACTATTCCTTACAAATAATCATGGACACTGCTTCCAACCAGCTTTATGTGTGTGTATTATAACATAGATATGCTAGATTCTGGTTCAGCTTCTAGTAAAGGGGGCATTGTGGAAACCAGACTCAGATGACCAGATGTATGCAATGTCATTCTGTAATCCAGCACTAAAATGATGCATTAATACTAGATGAGATAGAAGTCTCAGGGCAGTCTGATTTTGAAACCTGAGAAAGAAGGATCACTCACAAACACCATATTGCTTTGCTCTAGAAAGTGAACTAGGGGACAGTATTTCTTTAGATCAGTCAGGAAAATAAAGTGAGATTGGTTAAGTATTTTTTTCTGTATCTGTGAATCTTTATATTGGTACTATTTTTAATATTTCCTGTGAATGAAACTTTTATGTTTATTGTAAATAGATATTTAGTATTGTCATGTTCTTAAATTTATTTCAACTTTTCATTATGGCTGGTCTTTTAGAGAATACTTTAACATTTTAGAGTATTTATATTTATTTGTTGACACTGTGACAGCTCCTGTAAGGCTTGCTGCATTGGTCAAATACTACCATTTATATTAATATTAATTTTACTAATTGGATACCCTAGTAAGAGTCTTAGACTAGCTGGCTTTGGAGTTTTCTGGTAGCAGTATCTACCCTACAGTCTGCACATTGGGGGCAGAGCTGGTAAATCTGTACCAGGTTTTCCCAGGTGTGTGTGTGTGTGTGTGTGTGTGTGTGTGTGTGTGTGTGTGTGTGTGTGTGTGTGTGTGTGTGTGTGTGTGTGTGTGTCTGTGTGTGTGTGTGTGTGTGAAAATCAAATCTCAAAGAGTGTGTGTGTGTGTGTGTGTGTGTGTGTGTGTGTGTGTGTCAGCTACTTGGAGCCAGGACACAGACCACTGGTTTCACAGAGACGGTCGTAGAGGATTTGGCTTGGAACACTTGGCTGAGGACTCAACTCTACAGCTGTGGTCAGTGTATGGTTTTATTTGCGGCTTGGTGAGAAAGAGGGAAACCCAGCCCCTAGGATGGAGTGTGTTCCCTGTGTGCTCTTAAGGGAAATTGTGCTTGTTGCAGACAGCTGCATCTAGAAATACTGTGTCTATTTTTGTTCCACATGACGTTCCTCACCAGTGTCTGTGGTGAGGATTAAGACTCCTTGATTACTGCCTATAGGAGGGACATCACAACCACTATGCAGTATTTTGTGTTTCAGAGATTCATGCATGCACACACATTACCTGCTTCCTAATGCAGAGCAGCACTTTCTGAGGTAGGTAACACTGTTGGTGGCAGAATTGTGAAAGCAGAGGTTCCTCACAGTCACTCGTACATGCACAAATACACAATAAATCAGGCATACATGTACACATATACATCAGTTACCCTAAACCTGTCCCTGCTGACAGATTATCCATAATGCCTGCTTTTCCTCTAACAACATAATTCAAGGATAACAGTCAGTGCATAATGTCAAACATTCAAGTTTTATGCTTCATATCCTTCAGCAAATTCATGTTAGGGCAAACATTTAGGAATTTGGGAGGTATGCCTAATGTTTCTTGTCCCTTCTTTCATACATGAAGACGTTACAGATATTGCATAATGCCCATGCTCTTAAATACATATATAATAAGTACCTGCTCCACTAACAAATTAGGCTAATGTAGAGGTTCTGTGTATCAAGGATGTACAACTCAAATCCCATTTCTTCCTATGTATTTATGTATGTTTTTTAATTTTGTTTTTTAAAACCAATCTCTGGTGTTTGTTGTTTTCCCCACCCCTCATTCCCATACTGGTAAAGTGTGTTTCCTCCATCCCCTGATTCCTATACTTTTAAAGTGCTATCACAGTACAAGACTTTTAGGAGTAACCCCTAGTGACTGTTGTTTCCCTCAACAATCCAGTCCCTGTATGTACTGTTAAAGTGTTATTACGGCACAAGACTTTTAGAGTAATCCCTGGTGGCTAGTGTTTCCCACAACCCAATGTTGTAAACTATGCTTGTTAGTCTAGGGGTGTGTAGAGGTATGACTGCCAATCCAACCACTACACAATAACCACCACACAAACAAAAACACACACAGCCTCCTGCTTTCCTGATCTGTCTCACTCGCTCATCGGTTCAGACACACACACACACACACACATACACACACACACACACACACACACACACACACACACACACACACACACACACACACACACACACACACACACACACACACACACACACACACACACACACACACACACACACACACACACACACACACACACACATACACACACACACCAGACCTCTCCTTACTTCCCCTACTACTACACTCACAAGCAGGCATGCAGACTCACACATACACATACATGCATCCTCTCGCATACACTCATGCACACATCTCCCAACTTTACCTCACCACTAAAACTCCCCAGCACTTACATCTATCACAATGAATGAGCACAGGTTTTGGCCATGTTCATTACAGCAATATGGAAGAAGCAGCCATGCTAATCAACATGACTGATGCCCTGAGCAGTCAAGTGCTCCGGATTGTGCAGAACACTCTGCATTTGTGATCAATTAAGCTCACTGTTCTGAAATGAGCAGCTGTTGCTCTGCTTTGTGACTTTTAGAATCTTACAATGAAGAATGGAGTCTGCTGGGCTTGGTTTCTGTTAAGTGTATCATTACTCTAAGTTTGTACTATGCTATTTGCTTTAATATACTTAAGCCTTACCTGTTTTTGTTTCTTAATTTATGATGTAGTCATGTAAAACAACTAAGGCTTATGTAAACATATATGCATTTTTATTTCTGGGCTAAATCTTGAGGAACCATTTAGATATTTATTTTTTGTTTGTTTCTTGGCACTTGCACCTACATATTGTGGCATACAAAAAGTAAAGACTCACTGACAGACATTGTGACTTTAATGTAGTAAGCTTAAAGGGAAAATTTAGCTTTATGGTTTATTTATTAGTTCTAAATCAAGAAAATAATATTGGTACAATTCTAAAGTGCTTGGCACCAAAAATAACATGTTTCAGGGTATTGCATTAAGATGCCCCATCCAGTTCACTGATTTTTATTTATTTAATTTTTATTAAACATTTAATTGCACTATGCAAAAGTGTTGCTCCTACTCCTGTTAGGAACTTCTTCAGGCTGTCTGCTTTTCATTTTGTGCGCAGGAAAAATATACATTTTTTTTAAATCTCTTTAAATTAGTTCCCCATCAAAGATAACATTGTTTTCTTGCATGCATTTTCTTACTTTCTCTGGACTTTCATCTCTAAAATAACACATACTAATTATTAGCTTTCAAAGCTTATTTGTACATATGCTTCAAAATACTTATGGTCTATTGAATCCTGCAAGCTCTGCAGCTAAATTCTAAGCATACTGAGGAGGAAGTATCTGGCAGTACATTAATATGACATGAGAAAATTAACAATGTTTTATTGTCCTTTTTTAATAGAAAGGTACAGAGTACTACCATTTAAACGACATTTCTCTTTGTTAACAGTAACCTGCTACTTAGAAAGGTGAGCAAATGCAATAAAAGTAAACGTGTAATAAAATTCCAGCTAACGTGTCAGCAAAATGTGACTGTTTCCAGGCATGCAGGCAAGACATACATCACAAAATATTATTTAATCCTATACCTGGTAAATGCATCTTTGAGAACCATTGACAAAATTTCACACAGTGAGCTTGTTTCTGTTCAACAGCAACACAGATCTTTCTATCTGTTGGACATACATCAGTGGTGTATCTCCAGTGTTTCAAGCTTTGAGTAATTGTCCCATATATCAACTGCCATACAATGCAGCTTTCCTCTGCATTGCTGTATTGTTTGGTATGAATTGTTGCTGAAAGCTTATAGTTTTATTTTACTTTTTACTGAGAGAAATCATAATTCTTTTTGAAGTTATCCTAATAAATGCATGGATTTGACTAGCAGCAATAAATAAATATAATCCATGTCTTAAAACCTCTGACATGCCTACATATTAGGAATGTGTTTTGTAAAACTAGCCTTTTTTGGCTATTATTGGCAACAGTTGGCAACAGTTGAAAACAGCAAGTCATTTTATGAAAAATGTATGGGCAGCAATTTAAGGACAGTACATTAACAATGGGGTAACATTGACTGATTGATTGAAAAGCAGTAGACATCTAAGAGGCATAGTACATTCAATGTTTGTAAGGAAATGTTTGTAGTGAGTGACATTGAATGTGTGACAGAAGGGTAAGATGACAGATTTGGGGGTCATGGTTCAGCTTGGGAATAGAATACTTTTCTGAAAAAGCAGAGCTTTTATTATTTGAAGAAATCAAGAAGTTCCCCAGGAGGGTTGGTCAAATGGAAGAAATGATTGGAGTTAACAGAGTGAGGGAGAAGATGCAGGTATTTTTGGGTCCGGCATGGGGATGAATCATAACTTGGAATAGGAGAGAAGCCAAGTAGAAATAACTTGTTGTTTATGACCGACATGAATAAAGGAACTAGGGGTAAGCAGCTGCCTAGCTAACGTGACTGTGATACAAAATGTAGTCTTTTTACTTATGAAGGTGAAAGTATCTTCACCAGGTTGTGTGCATCATAATTAATGGAAATAGGTCACTGCTGTCTGAACCATACTATCTGTATGTTGCATTTTATCAATGGTTTTGGCTGACTTTGTTTTATTTGATGTGTGTCCTACTGAATTTTAAAAATATACAGTATTCAATTAGTACTTCTGGCAGAAAGCCCACTTCAACCAGGCCCCATGAAAATGATGCTTTTTCACGCAGTGCGAAAATAGGGTGTTCCACATTTTGACTGTTTGTCACACATTGTTAGGGTCTATGTTCCACATTGGCCTTTTAAGAGGTTGAGACCTATGCTGATGCCTTCCCTGAGACAGTTCTGGGGGAGAGAGAGCACATGGCTGACTAGTATATGCCTCTCCCCTGGACTGCCTCAATATATAGCATGGCCTTGGATACAGAAGCACCATATTAGAGTTGTCTGAATTTGGCCCATATCTCTTTAAAGAAAGTAAATATGAATGCTGCAGAAACATTTGATAACACAACTGTAATCTAGTTCTTAGGCTACACTGTTCTGGTGGTTCCATTCCAAATTTTGCAAGTTTGATCTGTTTGATATTCCCTTAAGACAACAAGAGTGATGCAAATGTAATTATTTCCACTATTTTTTGTAAGCCATGCAACATCTACAACTAACTTCTAGTCCATTACATTGTAGTAATATGTATGTTTACATACATTTCAGTACTTATAATAAAGTTTAGTTTGTATTTTTAAGAATTAATAATGTATGTTTTCTTGGAAATGTTGTTTACTGTTTTAATTATTCCAAGCCACACCTTGGGCATGTTTTATGCATTCAATCTTTTGTGAAATATAGTGTGTGCTGTTATTATTATTATTATTATTATTATTATTATTATTATTATATTTCTAAGTGCTTTTCTTACTTGTTATTGTCTTTGCAGCCTAGCTCATGGCTGGAAATGGTCCTTGGACCAGTTTACTTGGAATATGATTGATAAAACACGCTATACATAAACCAATATATTAGATAAGATTAAGGTATACCAAATTAAGGGCTGTTGAAAAAAAACAAAAAGCTGAGAATATCCTACCATAGTCATAATGAATATGACTGCAGTATGTATAGCAATATGTGTTTTGGGCCAGGCCAAGCATCATCATCTTATTAGGTGGCATGCGTTTTCTAAATACAGCTTACTAAGTAAAGCAGTTAGACTATTTATGAATGGAAGCACATATACCAGATATTGTGTGTGTGTGTGTAACTTGTGCAGAAAAGGGTTTTATATGTAGCAAAAGGCAACCAGCAATCCTGCAGACATGAAGAAGAACAGCACTGAAGATATTTGTTCACTGAACTTTTCTTAGACTAACAACGATTAGTACTGCGATTTTACAAGTCAGATCCTACTGCCCTATTCTGTGGCATACGTGTTGCTGTCAGAAGCATAGACTGAGGAGACTCCATCACTGTGTGGACTGGGCCATGGATCCCATACATTTTGTATTGCAGAATCCTGCTAGCAGTGATGCAGTTGAATGGGTAAACCAGCATGACTGCTACTTCATAAACTGCTAGGCAGTGTGTGATCACAGGGGCCATATAATAAATGTATATGCATATAATCCTACTAAGCGAAGAAGCCATGCTGTCAGTGTGTAGTATTTTAGCACTGTGTGACAAGTATTTAAAGATAGGCTGATACTTCATGATCAGATTCACAGCAATGCTAGATGCCTCTACTGAATCATAGCTGCCTATGCCCATTTCATAACCATAAACCCCATGCATAAAAAGAGGCACACTGAAGTGGCTGTATCATAACCTAATCTCCAGGATGGTCAAATCAACAACGTCAACTCTCTTCCATCCTCCTAGCCTGTCCCCTGAAGTGCCCATTACTGATGACTGAACATGGGTCATCTGGGGTGAACTCATGCCTTCATCACTCTGAGCCTTGGGTGCTAGGCCGTTATCACAAATTCATGTTGTCTGGACTCTTTCTCAAGCTGACAGTTTGGCTACTTTAGATTAGCTAGTTGCTAGAGTGACAGTATTTTTTAATTAGGAAGGCTTCTATTATTTCTTCTTCAAAATTACTTTCAAATCAAAATATTTACAGGAACAAATTGAAAAGATGTTAGACACATATTACTTTTCTTACCTGTATTTCATATCTTCATAGGTTTGTAGGTATACACCAGGCTAACAACCACCTGAACTTTTAAAAGCCTACTCATGCAGCTCAACCCAGTTGTGTCCTTATGTATCATGGGTGTTTATTAAGAAGGGTATATTAGTTAGAAAGTTTCTAGAGGTTACGTGTGGGGGTATGCTAAGTTGAGCAGTACTGTCTATCTCTGTCTATTAGAGACATGGGAGATAAATCCAGGGTGAATTTCCAATTTCCCAGTTGTTGGTCAAGGTGATGCTTAAATAGGGTTTGGGATGGATTCAGCTTCACATGGATGGGGAGTCTGTTCCAGAACATGGGGATCCTCTGAGACACACATGTATCTTTCCAACATGTCTTATTTATGTCGCAATTAAAACTTAAATCCTTGGATCTAGTGGTTCTGATGCTATTAATTTTGTGGATACACAAAATGTCCATCAGAGCTGGATTTAAGGATGCCTTATATGCCATGCAAAGATTTCCTCTCAGTAACCTGAGGAGACTGAATATAAGAGATAGGGCTTTAAGGCAATCCATATAGGACAATGTGTTTATACCCTGGATTCTCCTGGTAAGGACCTTTGTGGACATTCCAATTGCTGCATATATCTGGTTAGGTACATGCTGAAGGGGGCTTTATACTAAATGATGGGTCTGATAAGGGTTGAATAAAGTGCCACTATGACTTCCTTGGACCTGGATGCCATGCCCTTACTTATACGTTGGGTGACACAGAATGATTTTCTTCATATCTTGGCCACATTTTGATCAAATGTTAGATTACTATCTGCATATGTTTCCCGATCCCTGACTAGTGGGTCAACTCTTAGTGGTGTGATATTGATGGAGTAATTAGCCTTGGTTGTAATTTTTGCAAAAGACACTATAATGGATCTTTTGGCATTGAGTTTTAATCCATGATTTTGGCAACAGTCATTTGTCTGTGCTACACCCTCTTGTAAGATGTTTGTGTCATGGGGGAATCTATGACAGCTCCCAAATTGCAGTCATCTGTGAACTTGGTCAGCCAAAGGCCATCAACATTACCCTTTACCTGTGAGAAGTAAATTTTAAATAGGAGCAGTCCCAGCACAGAGCCCTTTGGTACCCTGTCGGTGACCTGTTTCTCAGTGGAGGTGGTCTCACCAATCCTGATTTCCTGGGTCTTGTTTGTGAGTCATCTTATGTGGGAGTTTATGCCCAGTTCATTGAATTTGTCAATTATACCAGAGTGGAGTAGTGACTGCCTTAGACAGATCTGGGTAGTTGGGATGTACCATTTTCCACTCATCCATTGCCTTGGTGATCTTCGCAAAGAAGTCCACCAAGTTAAATGAGAATGACCTTCCCTTGACAAAGCCAAACTGGGTTGGGTCCAATGTCCAAATATTGCCTATGTCTTTGTTGGTCATATCTATAATAATTCTTTCCATAGCTTTGCATATTAGACTAATCTGACTAATAGTTCTGTAGTTTCTGGGGACATTTGATGATCCACCCTTGTGAAGTGGGATAACTGTTGCAGTCTTCCATCCTCATGGTAGAGAGCCTCTTTTGAAGCTATATTTGAAAAGTTGTCCTGATAGGTCATGTTTCAAGGTATTTAGAAAGAATCCTGGGATATTGTTGAGGTGCACAGAGTTTGTGTTTTTGGTTTTAGTGAATGCCACCAGGATCTGCTCTCTGTTAATAGTTTGGGGGATTATGCAAGTAGGTATTTCGTGTGGGAAGCAGAAGAAGTGGGGGATTATGATGAATTTGTCAACCAGCATACCTTCTTTATGCATAAAGTGACTACAGGGATTAATTTACTCAATGAATTAATTTTCCATTTTTTTTCACAATACTTAGGGAAAAATCATTAATGGATGGATATACAAAGGTAATTTAAATACTATGCAGAAAGGATGAAAGCCATATGGAAATACAATGTATTCTTTTAGGACTGTCACAAAGGGCAGAGCTTAGGAGTATATCTTGTCTCTTCCTCCATTTGGACTACCGCAATGTCAGATATAAAATTTAGAGTTGCTCAGCATAACACTGGATCTGTGATCTTCTGATTGAAGGAAGCATCCCCATTTCTTTCATTTATTTTCTGTATCCGGGAATGTATCGGTCAATTGACAGCACTTTTAGTGAGTGCAGAGGGATTGAGGAAATTTGGGTAAAACAACTTTCACTGATAGTGGAGTTCACTTTTTTCTTCTCTGTTGTGTGATCTTGGAGTAGGTATATTTACGTTTTGGGGTGTGGAGGCTTGGCCCTCTCCAAAAAAAAAAAAAAATGGACCTCCAAGGTTCACTGAAAGTTGTTTTGGACTTTTGTTTTTCCAATAGTTTGGCACTTGATGATAAAGTTTTTGATCAATAAGAATGAATCCCTGTATCTTTATTATCTTTCCAGTAGTCTAAAGATATTTGGTTTAACTGTCTTATTACCCTCCCTAATTGTAAGTAAATGCTGGGCCGATGTTGCTAAAATCCTAGACTTTGTTGTTATTAGTCAAAAATATTCAAGCATGTTTACTTTCTTGTGTTCTTCTCTCTATTCCATCTCCCCTTAATGCCTTACAAAAGTGTGATACATTACACTACAGAATATGACAGTACTATTCCTACCAGGTTTCTGCAGGCAGTGTCACTTACAACCTTCCTGTTTTGACAAAATGTTTGCCTTCTGCACCTACTTTTTAAACAGATTGGAATGTTTTTGCTCCACAGAGAACTTAAGCAAATATTCCCACCTCTTAATTGCATATAAGTTCAGGCATGACATTAAGGATAGACAGCACAACTGTAAAAATATGCCCAATTCAGGATACCACAGGTCCTACAAATGCAATAGTGGGCAACAGACACCATCAGAACTTTGCTCCAGTTACCAGCTTCACCTTCTCAGCTCAACAAATAACCCCATCAATAAATAAATAAATAAAGACACTCTTAAGTCAAGCTCTTCATCCCCTTGCAGCCATCACTGCTAAAAGTTGTACAATGACACACAATTCTTATTTAAATCGGTGCCTGGTAATTGCACAAAGCAATCACTGGAGCCATTGAAATCCAACCTTAATGACAAGGACAACCACATTCAAAATAACATCTATGTTATTGAAAATAAAATCTGTGATCACCATATTTCTATATCACTAAATGGAAAAACTGAAATTAAACAACAGCACAGAACATTAAAAAAATGCATCAATGCAAACATACAGCATTGCCTTCCAAATCACAGTGATGTGTAAAACTGAAAGACCTTTCATAAAACTTGCAAAAGTAAGTCCTGAGTCAGCAAATGTCCTGCTGTAATCAGCTGAATGCATTTGCACTCTTAACTTATGAAAAAAAGTGTCAGAAACTGCACTTAACCAATTTACTGTTCAAGAGTCAGCAGGCATAAGCCATGCAGTGTATAGTAGTCAGTAAGAATGGCTATTAGAGAAGAGAAGAGGGAAAAGAGATTAAAATTCATCCACAGAATGATATTATTTAAAAAGGTAAGACAGTTTTTCTTAAAAATATCATGGCATGATCGCAAGAATTCACATTTGGGTTCACACCAGAATGCAAGTTATATTTAAATTGCAACAAATAATTGATGGTCTGCAATATGACAGCTTATCAAGGCCTGGTTATTCCAGCTCTGCTAACAACCTGCCTCTCTAGCTATGGTGATTCTAACATTCTCACCTAATTCTTTTGTAATTCACTGTGTAAGTCAACAATGCAAATATTCTATGGGGCTATTTCGCTGGCTGGATTACAAAAACATAAGTCAGACGGAAAATGAAATGTTGCAAAATATCTTCAAGTAAGGAAAGCATTTTTTTTTGCATTTTTGTTCATCTGAAGACAATTTGTCATATACAATGTGCATAATCACAGTACAGAATACTGCAAATTCAATACTGCATTTAAGTCGCAGTGATCCAAAAGTGCTTTGTGTGGTCTGCCTTTCATGTGTAATAGTGCCTCATTTTCTGACCCCAAAGATATTGCTAATCCTCTTTTTTAAGCAAAATCACCTTATTAAAACATAACTCAGACAACAGGTAGACTATGAACATCAATGAATGTATGCTAACAGCAAAAAGCAGTTTAATAATACATCATAAATCATATAGTCCACTTTCATTTTAGGTTCATAAAGTCATAGAAGGTTACTAGGTTAACAACCCTTGAGCCCTTACAAGCCTAACCATATTTATCCTGAGCTGCCCCACTTGTTGGTGCTTAGGTGCATGAAGCTTGCAGAATTAAGAGTCTATGGTAGTTAATACTGATGTCCTCTGTGAAGGACATGGAGACCACCTCAGGAATAAATTTGTGGTCACCCATCCATTGATCTAGGTTACGTATGAAGAGGGTCATGGAGGGACTCTGTTTCTCATGAACTGGAAGCTTGTCCCAGAGAATTGGCAGTCTCTGGGAGATGTATCTGTGTCTCCAGTATGACCTGTTTATGTCAGAGGCTAGGTTAAGATCCTTGAAACTAGTGACACTCGTGCAGCTTGATTTATGAATGTGTAGCATCTATCAAGGCTGGATCAGAGATTGCCTTGTAAGCCAGGCACAGGTCAACCCTTAGCAACCTGTAGGAGACAGAATACAGTGACATGGCTTTCCTTCCTTCCGGTGAGACTTGTTTTGTGTACGCTGTAATTTGTTGGTGAAAGACCTCTGCAGTCTCTCCAGTTGCTGCAGGTGTCTGGTGAGGTACATGGAAAAAGGAGCATTATACTCAATTATTGGTCGGATGAGGGCTGAATATAGTGGAATTATAACATCCTTAGATCTAGATGTGATGCCTTTACTTATAAGATGTGCCACACAGAAGGATTTCCTTACTACTGTGAATACGTGATGGTCAAAATTTAGATTGCTATCAACCTGAGTACCCAGATCATGTATCACTGAGTCTACACTTGGGTACTGTGTTGTCTATGATGTAATTAGCAGGGATGTCAGCTTTCCCAAAGGGAATAATAATTCTTTTTTTTTGCATTTAGCTTTAATCCGTGGCTTTTGCACCAATCATTTGTCTGTGTTAACCCTGTTCACAGTGTATTAACTTCATTGGGGAACTCGATGATTGGTCTCAGTTTGCAATTGCCAGTGAACTTGGTCAGTCACAGGCTGTCCAAGTTTGCTAGACTTCTGAGAAAAGCATGTCAGGAATTAATGCATTATACAGCGCAGTGTCCATTTTAAGCATTAATATAAACAGAATAAAAATATAGTTAAACTTCCCCAGGGAAAAAGGAAAATAATGCCAAGCACTAGAATAACAAGAGAGATTCTATTAACTCAAATATGGTCTTTCCAAACAATATAAAAAGACTGACCAATACTCATGCCTTTGCTTCATATCTAACTTGGTATGGGACCAAGACAACAGGACACCACATCTGAGTGCCCTGTTCCGTCACAGCCTTACTTCAGACTATGTCCCTAATGAATGGCGCACTGCTACAGCTCCATAAATGGGGAGCAACTACAGGCCCTGGGAACTGTCCCATTAGCCTGACAAGTCTGGTATGCAAAGCTATGGAGAGCATCATCATGGACCTGCTTAACAAAGATATAGGCAATCTCCAAACTCTTGACCCCACACAGTTTGGCTTTGTCAAGGGAAGATCCTGCCTGCTGAACCTGGTTGACTTCTTCGAGGCAGTCACCAAGGCTGTAGATGAGGGTAAGGCAGTGCATACAGCCTACCTTAACCTGGCCAAGGCCTTTGATACCATTCCCTACTCAGGTATCATTGGTAAACTCACCAAACTATGTAGACCAGACCAAATGCATGCAAAGGAGACAGGGTCCACAGATTAAACCATTAATGTAGAATCCAAAAGAAAGAAATCCAGCAACAGGAGAAGTTTCAGAATAAATATTTAAATATTTTTATTGTGGCAAACCCAAAAATCCATAAGCAGCAAACCGGTTTCGGCTGAGTAATAGCCTTCTTTAGTGCATTAATGTGTATAGACAGTTCTACATTCTTATATAGGTATAAAGGCAATAAAATTAAGTACAGTCCTCCATTAATTGGTTGAGCAATTAAGCAAATTAACTTAACTCATTCAGGCCAGGATTGAATAATGCACCTAGCCTAATAATCCATCCTGACTCTTTTTGGTTTTAAATAGAATGCCATCCTGATTTATGTTTTATTACATTGAATTCTGTCAGTTATGATAAATTTAAACTTAACAGTTTTGTGTTTCAAAGTGTGTTTATATAGTGCATTGGATAACCTATTGTTCTTGATATCACTTAAATGTTCACTAATTCTGAATCTAAAAGGTCTTGATGTTTGCCCTACGTAGAATGCACAGCAAAAGTAGGTAGCTAAATAGATTACCCAATCACTACTGCAGTTCCCAAAACATCTTGTGTCATAGACTCTTGATGTATTTTTGCTGGTGAACTCTTTTGTTTTGACTATATATTTACAAGCACTACAATGACCACAGGCGATACAGCCTGACAATCTGTCTACAAATATGATTGTTTGTTGTTTGATGGGCTCAGTATGATGTTTATAATGGGTAAAATGTGAGATGATGGTTCTGCCTCTGTGATATGAAAATAAACAATGAGGTTTAAACAATTGCCTAGTTTTTCATGAGCCAACAGAATATCCCAGTGATTGTTGATAATGTCCCTAAACCAATTCGTATTGCATCCAACGGTAGTTACTAGCCTAATGGGTTGTGAGGTGTATTCATTAGAAGTGGTTTGGTCCCTATATTGTAATAACTGAATTCTGTCCTGTTGATCAGCAAAACACAGTGTCTGATTCAAAGATTCTGCCTGGTAACCTCTGTTCAGAAATCTTTGAGTAAGATCATGTTGGCAGGGCCCATGAGATTGCTCAGAGGAACAAATGCGTTTGATATGTAAATATTGAGATTTAGGGATATTTCGAATGATGTGGCATGGGTGATGGCTAGAAACATGTCATGAGGTGTTGTACTGTGAAAACTTTCTATAAACCTGTGTTTCCAGTGTATGATCTGTCTGTATATCAATAGACACATCCAAGAAGGTGATATTATGATGTTCAATATTAAGTGTAAATTGGATACCCCATTTGTTTTCATTGAGGTATTCTATAAACTCCTTGGCATAGAGCACATCACTCCACCACACTATCCAACAATTTTCCAGATAGCATCTCCAAATGTCTATCTGGTCCAAGAATATATTGTGGTTGTCATCGTATATGAGTTGTTCCTCTAGATATCCCATGAAAAGGTCGGCATAGATGGGAGCAAAGGATGCTCCCATCGCCATACCTTGGACCTGCCAATGACACCTCCCATGAAAATAAAAAACATTTTTGGACAACACATGTTCCGTCAAACAAACTAATAATGTCTTAAAGCCAGAAGTGTATAGATCTGGGGCAGGATTCATGAAGGCTTGCACGGAGTGTAAGAGATGTGTAAGACTTCATGCAAGCCTCGCGATCCAGGAACAGCCCGAAACTCCGTGTAAGAGACCAGCTAAAATGTCTCTTACATGGACTGGGCGTGGATATGCTAAATACCTCACTTGCAGCTGAAAGGCATGCAAATGAGGTAGAGTAGCGATCCATGAAACAGAAAGCAGCCTGTGTAAGAGCCGTTTTAGCTGCAGAAATGTACTCAGTTGACAACTGAGTACGTTTCTGCAAAAATCACAATGGAGCCATGTCAGCTCCAAATAAAGGGTGCATATGTGTCAGGCAGGATGCCAGTAGCCAAATATGTGGCCATTGGCAAGGTACCCCGATGCAAATATGAGAAATAAATATTTTTTTTTCGGCGATCGCCGGTGTTTAAACGCAGCACAGCCCCGCGCAAACAGGTTGCGCTGTATAAAACATAAAAATGAAGGTTATAAACCCACAAATGTGGGTTTTATGCAATACATGGATTTACAATGCAGGGACCAGCAGACCAAAAACAACATGGCCACCATTTAATGGTTGCTAAGGGGGGAAGCTGAGTCTAAGACATGTAATTAAGCATTAGTAGGCAATCTGATGTAAATGAGGGTTAGGTTACTGAATCCCACTGTCACATAGCAAATGAGCACATTCTGAGTAGTGTAAGAGATACATAAGGGGGAGGAAAAGTGTAGGAGATAGGTGACATCACAGGGGGAATGGTAGAAAGAAATGCAGTTCATTGGAGGTCAGTGTTACATGACAGATGTCAGACACAGATCATGGAAAGAGGAGTGCCACAACATAAGCATGGGAAAGTCAAGAAATGGAAGGTGTACACTGTTACTTACACCAAAGTTTCTTGCTGGGCGTGCATGCGCACGTGTGCACGCTATGAGGTGCGGGTAGGACAGTGTGCACACGTGTAAGGCAGACTGAGCATGTGGGGGAGTGTTGGTAGACTTGTAAGACTGTTTGCACTAGTGTGCACGCATGTAGGGCAGACTGAGCATGTGGGAGCCTGTTGGCAGACTTGTAAGATTGTTTGCGCTGGTGTGCACATGTTTTAACTCAAATAAGTAGATTCTGAACTGTGTAAGCATGTGTGCGTGTGTGTAAGCCACTGTGAGCGTGTTTCTGCTGGTATGCACGTTGATCCCCCCTGAGAAAACAGAAAGGAAAAAGGAAGCAACAGAATTAGTAGGAAGCTAGCAGGGAATACTGCCGGAGCTAGCAAGTGAAAACAATTAGAAGCAGGCAATTACACAGGCAGAATAGTAGCTCAGCCAAGCACTTAAAACTCTGCAAATAGCAGTGCAGGATGTATCTCTCAAGCGACACTGCAAGACAGGTGTAAGCTACTAGAAGTGAAAACTGAAAAAGCTGAACTCAGAGCAGAAATGCTAGGGGCTGCCATAGCTGTCATAAGGAAACATAGGCAACTTGCTGAGGGTGGTGACAATGCAGATGGTGCCAGACAACCCACAGTGAGGAGACGGAGAAGAGTGTACAGGCCCAGGGTCACCTACCATGGGTTACATGAGCTGGAGATAGTAGAACACTATAGAGTGGACAGAGACCTCCTGCAGCAAATTGTTGAGCTGTGTAGGCCACGCTTCACACACAGAACCAACAGAGGGGAACCCATCCCAGTGGAAACCAAGGTATGTGTTGGCCTAAGAATACAAGCAACAGGTACCTTCCAGAGACGAATTGGTGATATGATGGGGATATCACAGGCATCAGCCTCCATGGTACTGCACCAGTTCCTGGATGCCATGTCAGCACATGCCGGTGATCATGTATATTTCCCCAATGCCCGTGAGGTATTGGCCAGCAATATGCATCTCTTCCAGCAAATAGCGGAATACCCTGAGGTAGTGGGTGCAATAGACTGCACGCACATATGCATCAAAGCACCAGCCGGTGAGCAGGGTAGGGCCTACATTAACCGCAAGGGCTTCCCCTCCATCAACTGCCAGGTCATGTGTGATGCCCAGGGCATAATAATGAATGTGTGTGCTGGCTGCCCTGGGAGCTACCATGATTCCCATATCTGGCATTTGATACAGCTGTACTGGACATTTGCCAATGGGGACATCCCACATGGACACCTAGTGGGGGATGCAGGTTATGCACTGGAGCCGTGGCTGATGACACCCATCAGAAATGCACAAACACCTGAACAGGAATGCCATAATGAGGCACACGCACAAACACGTAATGTAATAGAGCGTGTGTTTGGGCTGCTCAAGTCACTGTTCCGGTGTCTGGACACATCTGGTGGAGCCTTGCAGTACTCACCAACTACATGTATCCAAATTGTCATGGTATGTGCTATGCTACATAATATGATCTTGCGAAAACAGCTGCAGCAGGACCAGCATAGGGCCAGGCCAAACAGCCCCCCACCATTGCCAAGGCCATCACAGGCAGAGCGTGACTCAGAGGAGGAACAACCTGAGCCTGCCCCAGCAGGCAGAAGGAGGCATGCCCAGTATTCCCTGGCCTTGGCAAAGAGGCAACGCATAGCACATAGACTGGCTCAGTAGGAACTCTGGGAATGATACCCCTCTCTGACTCACTCATATAATAACATGGATGCCTAAAATAACTAACCTGCTCTCAAACATGTACAGGGAGTGTAATATGTGCATCCAACAGAGACAGCCCTGCAGCACCACCTGAGGCATGAATGCCATGTGTTAAGTAATGTAACACCATGTACTATATGCACACTTGAGGACCCTGACTAACATCCACCCTCACCAAGCATGATGCCACAATACGACAATGGGATGATCAATTGCAATAATTGGCTGAAGTAATGCAGTTAGTCAAAGGTGAGCCAATGTGTGCCAGCCTGGGATGACATGCTGAGCATGACATGATGCTCCACCTGCTAGGGGTGGCATGCACCTATCAGTCCAGGCCTCATGGATTCTGGTAAAGGCTGTCAGTACCCACAGCGTGTCCTGAATAGGTAAGGCTCAAAACACAAACCCACCTCCATAGTTACCACAAGGGATAAGAACCTAGATGTAATGCTACCCAATGCCAGAAGTCTAAACAGCAAGATGCGTGCAATGTAAACGCACCCAGTATGGAGAATGTTGATATCTGTCCTGTAACAGAAAACTGGGTCAAGGCTCACAACAGCACCCTAACACTACCAGGTTACACCTCATACTGTGCTGTACAGCCACAAAACATGGAACAAGCTACAAAAGGAGGGTGACTAGCAATAATTGTCAAGGATAACCACACCCCCATGTTGGTACCACAACAAGAAGCAGCATGGACTAGCCATGGTCAAGTAACAGTGGCTAAAACCGCTTCCCAGTATATAGCCTGCTACAGACTACCATCCTAACACCAGGAACTATACCTGGCCTATGTTGGAATACATGAATATATCAAGCCCCCCAAACCACATTATAATGGTTGACTGAAAACACCCAGACATACACTGGGAGCATTATACTAGCACTGACACTGTAGGAGAAAAGTTCATAGAATCCATAAACCAAAATGCCAAGGAACAACATACCACTCCCACAAGAGGGGTAAGCATACTGGATGTGATAATCAGCAACATGGGTACTGGATGGCAAGATGAGAAGTGTATCCCTCACTGGTAAGACAAGACCATAGAGTAATCACACCGGATATACACATCCTGACCCTAGTCCCTGGCCAGAAAACCACAGTGAAAAACATGTGTAAAGCATAAGTTGCACCCCTCCAAACTGATGTGGAATCCATTAAAGGCCCTGTGCAGGTGCAAAATATGGGACACACCGCAGAACCTGTTATACAAGCATTCCATGAACACAGCCAGGAATGCTTGGATTATGCAATCACAAATAACAACAAGACACAATGCCATACACGCAGGCATCTGGCATGCTGGACTCCAGCCATTACCAAACCATGCAAGAGAATGAGGAAGCTACTACATGATAGAGCAAACATAAAAAGGGAAGTAATCACTGATCAGTAGTATGGCAATAAAATATGTCCACACATACAATCCACTAAGGCCAGCTACAACAAGTAGAATCTGTGAACCCTGAGGCAATGTTACACCTGCCCCAAGTACACAGACAACCCTCAACTCCCCCCAATAAATACAAATATATGTGAGAGATGCAACCATTTATCCAAACCGGAGGCTGAGCTCCCTCAATTCAGTACTGTCAAAACTAGTCAGGAGGAGAAGGTAACCACACACACACACCACAAACCCAGTCCCACATAGACCTATCACAACTGCAAACCAAACACATAAACACAGAATAACATTCACGGAGGCCCAAACTACAAACACACCACACCAACAGAGGTCTCCAAAGCAGAACCCCAAGCAACCACAACCTCCAAACATAGCACATGCAACACATAGTACACAAAGCTGGTGTGCCAAACATTCACAGGCCAGAAGGAGAAACAACATGCCTGATACAGTTGTAATAGGTGACTCTATAGGCAGACACACTGCTGTCCCACTCACCAGACTGAACAATGGAAAGGGTACAGTAAGCTGCCTGTAGGCTGGTACAATACGCCACATAACACAAGTACGCAGGTCACCCCAAAGCAAGTAGCAATATGATGCAGTCATTGTCCATGCTGGTGTGAAGACCTGAGATGTACCTCCCTGGACTACATGAAAAGAGACATGGATGAGCTCTCTGAGTATGTACTCCAGGCCGGTATGACACTGGCCATTTGCAGCATCCTACCCTCACCAAGAATGATGCCACAGCACAAACACAGAATGATCAGCCTTAACAGGTGGCACAATTACAGCAGTTAGTCCAAGAGGATCTAATGTCTGTCTGCTTGGGATGTCATGCATAACAAGCCATGCTGCTGTTCCAGGGATGGCTTGCACCTGTTACCCCTGGGCGTCTGGATATTGGATAATGCTTTTGCCACCTCCATAGAGCCATACGTAGGCAAAGCTGAAAAGACTAACACACCACCCTAGAAAACATAAGTGGTAAGAAACATAAGGGTAATGCTGACCAATGCCAGAGGTGTAAACTGCAATATGCATGCTCCTGAGGCCCTCCCCAGTATGGAGAACATTGATGTCTGTGCAGTGACAGAAACCTGCTGCAAGCCTACTGACAGCACACCAGCACTACCACGTTATACCTCATATCATGTGTTATGGCCCTAAAACCTGGACCAAAACATAAAAGGAGGGGGAGTATCCATATGCAGCACAGACACCCATTTGTCCAGGTAACTGACAATGCATGAAGCATTGGAGAACACCCATGTGCACCTAACCATAGTCAAAACTGCTGTACAGTCTGTAGCATGCTACAGACCACACTTTCACACACAGGAGCACAACCCAGACATCCTGAAGACACTAGACAGTATGAATGTCCCACCAAATAACAAACAAGGTACTCACAAATTACCACATAGGTGGTAAACCATTATGTATGGAAGGAGTAATCAGGGACCTAGGGACACAAGTGGACAGTAACCTGTTATGTGACACTCACATTGCCAATGTGGCTAGGATGACTGTCTATATTGGACACCGTATCATGAAAGGATTCACATCTACGTCAACAGAGGTGATTGTGCCCCTGTACTGTTATCTTATCAGACCCATAATCTAGTACAATGCCTCATTTGGGATGTACCTTACCTGACACCTGCAGCGGTTAGAAAGACCTCAAAGGTACTTCACCAAGAGGATAAAGGGTCTCAAATATATGTCATATGCTGCCTGGCTGTAGACACCCCAGCTGAATGCAGTCACATACTGCCTACACAGAGGTATTGTATGTCTGTTATACAAGGCCATGTCCAACACAGGAGTAATGGACATGCTCCACCCCAGAAAAATCAAAGCCATTGGAGCTGTGAGAGTGACAGATGTCAACCTCAACACATAATGAAATAGGATGTGCTGGAGGGACAGATACATAACCCAGAGGCTCCCCACACCCTGGAACAGGATCCCACACCATGTTAGGCAGAGCCCCTCACTGACACTCTTCAACAGGAATATTGCCAAGTGGATGGATGATCGTAGATGTATACTGGGGGTCTTCCCTGTGTTATGTCCAGACAGAGGCACAGTAAAGTAAATCATACATGGCCATAATATTCACATAGCAAGGGGCGGTGAAAGACACACACACTCTGGCTAGGCTTACAAATGCCCTAGGGTGGATAGCCTAGTATGAACCTATGAACCTATGAAGATACAAATTGTACAGGACACTAAGGATAATCCCAAGGCTTACTCAACTGATGGTAGGAACCGTGTTGGGAATTCATAGATATGCTCTGAATCACACAAATATTACAAACAACATACCAAACACACACACATATTGCCAACATACAACCTGACAGGTGCAGTGCAACCACCCCCCCCTCCAGAATGCACAATATCTATCCCAGCAGACTGCTGGTCCCCTGACATTGCAGATGCTGAGGTAACAGCCAGCATCTACAAAGCAAAACACACAGCAGCAATGGTATGAGATGGTGTCTTGGGGTGAGTCCAACATGGACTCCAAAAAGAATGGAATGCCAAATCACACTACTGCTCAATGTCAGCCTTACCACAGGATATGTACCCAAAGAACATAGGTTCATAGGTTCATAGGTAGGTACTAGGCTATCTGCCCAAGGGCATTTATAAGCCTAGCCAGAGTGTGTCAACTTTCACCACCCCACTGATTAACTGGGCCTCTGTCAACAAGAGCCAATGAAGTGATCCCAGGGGTGTATTTTCTTATAGGTTCATAGGTTCATACTAGGCTATCTGCCCTAGGGCATTTATAAGCCTAGCCAGAGTGTGTGTGGCTTTCACCACCCCTTAGGATGAGAATACTATACCCATTAGTTTGTTGTGCCTCTGTCCAGCAGTGATACAGAGATGATTCCCGGGGTAAACCTACGATCTCCCATCCACTCGTCAAGATTTCTCTTGAACAGAGTCAGTGAGGGGCTCTGCCTCACATGGACTGGGATTCTGTTCCATAGTGTAGGGAGTCTCTGGGTGATGAATCTGTCCCTCCAGCACGTCCTATTTATATCTGTGTGAACAGTTACAGATAGATACAGATAGAACAGTGTACAACAGTGCTCCTTCTCAACAAAGGTGTTGCCTGAATGGATACTGCAAACCACCACCCCAGAATCCTGTAAAGCTTGGTCTGCACAGCTATGGAAAGGATCAGCATGTACCGCAGACATAAAGATATCGGGGACCTACTGACACTGGACCCTACCCAGTGTGGCTTTCTTAAGTGCAGATCCTGCCCCTAAACATGTTTGACCCATTTGAAACAGTCATTAAGGTCATTGATGAGGGCAATGTGGTCCACACAGCGTAGCTGGACCTTGCCAATGCTTCCATACAATACCCTACGTGTTTAGTATAGATATGCTCACCAGCTTAAATATAAACCCCTATGTCAGTAGAGGGGTTGCAAACCAGACCAAGGACAGAACTGACATGGTCAGACATGCTGCAGCCATGTCAGACTACAAACCAAATATAAGTGGCATCCCACAAGGCTTGGTCCTGGGACCTCCCTCATTTGGTATATATGTCCCATAGGTACAGGCCAACATGGAAGGACTGTGTCTGAACATGTATGTAGAGGACTACAAACTGCCCACCATATCTGACCCCCCCAGCTGACACAAGCATCCCACAAAAGGGCCACATAGAAACAGACAACTGGTGCCATAGCCATGTCAGCAAGCTAATTGCAGAAAAGTGTATAGTCAACCCCCATGGATATACAGTAAGTGCCCACCAATTACCATATAGGTGGTAACCCATTACATACCTAACATGTAATGAGAGACCTGGGGACACAAGGTGATAGATATCCTGCATTGGACAAACATGTGGCTGTAGTGTTCACAGAAACATACCATATACCCACCTAATCATGAAGGTTGTCAGATCTAGGTAAGGTGAGGTAATTGTGGCTCTGCAGTCATCCTTCATCAGCGTTACAATTGACTACAATAGCCCCTCTGGGATGTATCTCAGCAGACACCTCCATCAACTGTAAAGTCCCCAACAGTACCTCACCAGGAGTAGCAAAGAGCTTGAACAGATGCCATGTGTTGCCTGATTAAACAAACTGCAGCTCCACACACTGCCGTACTGCCCACCCAGAGGCAAGCTGTGCCTGATGTATAAAGCCATGTCCAAGCTAGAATCAATGAACATGCTGCACCTTGTACAATCTAAATGGCAGTGAGCTATGCACATGAGAGACCTGAACCCCAGCACTGACATACATAGGACAAGCTGTACTGCATGATCCATAACACAGAAGCCACCCCCACTCATGAGTAAACTCCCACTACAGGTTATCCATAGAGTCACTCATTGATTCACCTCAAGAGGAATCGTGATGAGTGGATGGGAGATGGTAGGTTTACCCTGGGTATCACTGTTATGTCACAGGTAGACGGAGGCACAGTATACTAACCATGACATATGTTATGGCAAACTCCACTTACAATGTGTGTCGAAGGACAAACACACTCTCTGACTAGCATTAGATATGGCCTAGGGCACATCGCTACTGTTTCCCAGTGTACACCTATGTTGTGGTATACACTACCAATGTTGGACAAGCCTGGTAACAGTAGTTCATATCTGAACATAATGCAACATGGTCAGATGTGCACAACTGCCCCCTAACCAGGCTGTTGTTCTCACTATGGAAATGTAAAGCAGTGATAGGACTAAAGTCCAGTATACTGTCCACCACAGTGAAAGTACTGAACCAGTACACTATACGGTACTACAGTGTTAGGTCAGTATGAAAGGATGTTGACAACTGTATGCAAAGTATCTCATGCAAACCCTGCAGGCACAGTATAATCCCTGTTGTGTTCACACACAAAGCAGTTGGACAGTAACTACACAACATGACACACAATACACAACCATAAACGGGAGATATTGTTGAAGTTCACACACATCCACAAATGTGGTGGGCTGCAGAGTTCAACATATGGAAAGCACACACTGGGCATGCTCGCACACTTTGGTAAATGAGACATATGTCAGACCACATGCCATGGGAAGGCTGAACTGGGCATGCTCACACACTTAGGCCAAATCACAGTTTAGCAGTTGGCCACAAATATCTGGTATGTGTACGTGTTATTCCAGGAACCAACCACATTACAGTAATCTGCCCAGTGCACACAGTTAAATGACTACAGAGACATACGTGATGTAGTGGATCCCTCCCATATGCAAACATCTTCCACAGATACACACGTTCATACAAACAGGGAATGCTACGGCAATAATGACCTGCAAACAGTCTATCAGCAACATATAATGTGCATCTGACAATTAAACATATGGGTGTAGAGGTCAACACTAGGCTGTTTGCCCTAGGGAATGACAGCTTAGCCAGAGTGTGCTTGGCGTCTGCCTCCCCAGTACAGTAGGCTACTGTGCCACTGTAAAGTAGGTCACATAAGGCATCGTGTGAGGCTAGTGTGCTGTGCCTATGTCAAGCAGGGACACAGTGAAGATCCCAGGGTTTGAATGTGCTAAGCCACATCCATGTTGTTGGTGAGTGCTGGAGGAGGGTTGCTGAGGACCTCTAACAGTAAGTGGGTGTCAATAACAGACTGAGGGGAGCCTTATCTACATTGTCTGGACAATTTCACTGTCAACACTGTGTTGTGATGATTATGTGGGATTGAAGTGTCCTGCTGGTACTGTTCAGAGATGTCCTCCCTCTTTGGGCTACAGCCCTACAATGTATTAGCTCACTCTGTCTGTTGGACAGCTCATATATGGCTGGTGTACACCTGACAGGTGTCCTGTTGTGAAGCAGTCATGGGTATATTTGGGATAGCATGATCAATGCAAACCTTCCACATGCTCATAGAATGCAATTGTCAAGGATTATGCAGAGTGGCCAGTATAGTCCCCCAGCATGGGTCCTTTGAAGTCTTCCACCCCAGTCTTCACAAGTGTAAAGTCTGCTTGTGATAAATACAGTTTGTTTGCAGTGACAACCTTGCCTGGGGGTGGGGATGGGATATGGATGTCCAGGGAAAGATGGGTATGGTCAGATATCAACAATGGTGGTCTACCTAGTGTGTGTGCAAGCCTGTATGAAAGGAATGTTCCTTTTGGCAACTAGGAGAACACACTACAGGATTCACATTCCCCTTTCTAAACACTGATGATGTCAGCACCCTATAATTACAGCCAAAGAAAAGAAATCTCCCAGTAATTTAAATAGCATGCTCTTCTAGTGCGTCTGTCTTGAGTGTCATAGCATAGTTAGGTAGGGGTTTGAATCCTGCAAATGCCCAGTGTGTATGGAGGGGGGTTAGTGTGTGTGCAAGCCTGTATGCAAAGAATGTTCCTTTTGGCAACTAGGAGAACACACTACAGGATGCACATTCCCCTTTCTAAACACGGATGATGTCAGCACCCTATAAGTACAGCTGGAGAAGAAAAACCTATCAGTAATTTGAATAGCGCACTCTGCTAATGTGTCTTTCTCAAGTGTAATAACATAGCTAGGTAGGGGTTTGAATCCTGCAAATGGCAAGTGCGCATATATGGTTGAGGGGAGTTTGTGTGCTTGCAAGTCTGTATGAAAGATATGTGCATTTTGGCAATTAGGAGAACACACTACATGATGAACATTACCCTTTCCAAACACTGATGATGTCAGCACCCTATAAGTACAGCTGGAGAAAGGAACCTTCTCAGCAATTCGAATAGCGCGCTCTGGTAATGCGTCTCTCTCAAATGTCATAACCTAGTTAGGTAGGGGTTTGAATCCTGCAAATGGCAAGTGTGTGTGTTTGTATAAGGGGAGTTTGTGTGTGTGCAATTCTGTATGAAAAACATGTGCTTTTGGCAATCAGGAGAACACACTACATGATGCACATTACCCTTTCCAAACACTGATGATGTCAGCACCCTATAAGTACAGCCGGAGAAGAAAAACCTCCCAGTAATCCAAATAGTGTGCTTCGCTAATGTGTCTCTCTCACATGTCATAACATAGTTACGTAGGGGTATGAATCCTGCAAATGGCAAGTGTGTGTGTGTGGGGGGGTAGTAGGGTGTATGTAATTGTAAGTGTGAGAGAGCAGCTCCCTTTGGCAACTACTACAATACATCAGATGCTGCATATTCCCCCAGTAAACACAGGTGATGTCACTACACTATCAGTACAGCCAAACAGGGCTAATTTCCCAGTAATGCCAATAGTGCGCTCCGCTACTGGGCCTATTACTACTGTCAGAGCACAGATAGGTGTGTTTTGGAAACCCACAACTGCCATGTGTGGTTGTGTCACACAAAATGACCATGTGTGGGTTGTTGTTCATAACAATGCATGACATTGCTTAAACCAGCAATGGCAATGCACACATGATGTATGTGTGTGACACATACACATATATACCTGTGACCTTCAATAGTTACCATGTCTGACACGTGCCTCAAGTGAATAAATGGTATTTGCACTGATTAACATAATGACTGTGTCTTACTGTACAGGGGCTGCATGCAGTATGTGTATATACAGTGTGAGTTGTATATGGTATCATCCTAACAGCGGGGGATACACATCTGGTCTGGGCCACATAGTCTAATGTAGTCGATGAACAGGTGCTGCATGTTCCCACCTGTTGTGGGAGTGGTAACATGTTGTTCCACTGCAATTCAGTGACTACGTGCTGGGAACCTTTCAGCTAGTGTGTTGTTGCTACAGTAATGCTCACACACAATGTTCGGCTGGATGCAGTCCAGCCATATAAAGACATATCTAAAGACCGTCATATTCCCAGTGTTGTTAGGGAGGACAGGTGGGTTTTCTGTGTATGGGAGGGTTGTGTGTGCCAGGCTATAAACCAGAAGGCAGTCCAACACACTGTTAGCTGCACATGGATAGGCCCTGATGCTTTGTGCTGTGCCAACAACCTGGAGGTGTGTGTATCTGTGGTGCCTTGAGATACCTCCCCCCTGTTCATGTGTGGTACATGTGTAGGGGACGACAGGCATGGTATGAAGTATAACTTGGCAGTGATGGGTTGCACCTGTGAGCCATGAATCAGGAATCTGTTACTGCACAGATATTGCAGTTTACTGTGCTGAGGACAGTGTCCAGTGCATGCATCTTGTGGTGTAGACTGCTGGTGTTGTGTAGCATTACTGTGAGTGTCCTATCCTGTGTGATACCCACGGAGGTGGCTATGTAATCTGTGCCCTGCAGCAAAAGGCACTATGTGTGTATCAAGAGGCTTCACAAATATACAATGGCCCATGGGTGACACTTGCAAGCTGCCCCTCGCAAATCATTGTGGCTTCCCTAGCATGTAAGCACAGGCTGACAGTCATTGGATACCCTATGAATGACATTGGAGATTGAGCAGAATGTAGACATAGAACACCCTTCCTACATATTGTGGTAGCATACCTAGTGAGGGTATGATGGCAACCAAGGTCAGGCTCATACCAGTCTGTGCCACATGCTGAGAAAGCCCTTCTATGTTTCCTATCATGTAGTCCAGGGAGGTACATCTCAGGTCATCCATAGTGGCATGGACAATGACTGAGTCATATGTGTCCATGCCTCTGACTGACCTGTATGCATGTGTTATGTGGTGGACCATAGTGCCCCACGGGCATATCACTGTGACCTTCTCCATGTACAGCCTGTTGAGCGGGACCCCGCTGCACCGGCCAAGAGAAGTACCTGACACATCTGTAGCAGGTGTGTTATGTAGCCCTACAGGCTGTGAGTGTTTGGCACACGGGATGTGTATGCCATGTGTGGCATGTGCTCTGTTCTGACTTAACGTATGCCTGTGTGCCAGCTGCAGAGGTGTGTGATGCTCAGGCAGAATGCTATTCTGAGGCTCCAAGTATGCCCCAGTGTGTTCATGTGTTTGGATTGCTGTCAGTGCAGGTCTATGTCAGACTGGTATTGTAGTCACTGTAGTATGTCATGCCACCTGACAGGGTATGGCAGTACTGGGTCAGAGTGCTCAGTCCCCAGATTGGCTATGTGGTTGCATCTCACACATGTGTTGTATGTTCCTGGCCAGGGGAGAGGGTTGACTGCATACATGTGGCAGCTGTGACATTGCCACATGACTCACATATACCACAACTGGACCATAGAGGTAATTCAGAGGTTACCTTTGCACATGCTACCATAGTAGTGTGATTGCCATGGTGATTACCAACACATAGGGCCAATGGGGAACAACATACTGAAGGTGAGTATGTGTGGGTGTACTGCTTCTGATTTCATAGCGCTGGCATTTATGACTGCACACGTGGGCAAATGCCAGGTAAGTCATATGCAATGTGTCACAGGCAACGTACATGCGAACAGGACAGACAGTGACGTTCTGTCAAGTGAGACATTGACATACGTATAGTACGCTATGCAGATGTCACTAGTAATCCACAGAAGCTCTATAAATCTGCATTACAGGTGGAATCAGTGTTCCAGGGAACCTCAAGCAAACATGCATGCAAACAAAGCTACAGTAAGCAGGGCTGGAAGTAGTCCATTGTACAACAAAGAAGGGGTACCACTTCCAGTAGTTAACAGTGCAAATATGCAGGCACTATAAAAATGTACCCAGGAATGCACAGCTCAGATGACCATGGTAAAACTGATATTATTTAATATTTAATTTAATTTAAATTAAATTGGTACTGCACACATAACATGCGCAAACATCCACATTGCATAGTCATTGTGGGCAACATGCCACCATTAGTGTACATGTCCATCATTGTGTATCGCTACTTGCATTACCTTCTCCCCTGTGCTACCTATGTATGTGGCTATCTGTTGACATCCTTACCACCGGTGTGCAATAATGTGCAGCTGATACACTATGGTACTTACTATGGGTGTAGATAACAATTCAGGACAGTCATACAGTTACTGCATCAGGCATGCTGGGATATACACACAATCATATCAGCACACTGTACTGTTACCAACATGATACTAGTAATACACTTCTATGTAGTCAACCTGTGCATCAGCAACATGTTAACCTGTTCCTGCACTGATGTTGGAGATTGCAGGAGGTGGCACAGTTTCATCATATGCACAGGGTGTGAACTAGGTATGCCTGAGTCTGCCATTGATACCACCAATTGACATGTATGTGTATGTGTGTTGGTGAGGGACAGCAGTACAGGGTGGGGCATTGTTGGTGCAGTGTGTGCGTGCATGTGGTAGCCCTAGGTGTTAACATTTCGCATGTGTGTATGCATGCACACAGTTCCACCTCATGGCTGCCATATACTGGAGTTTGTGGACAGCCACAGACTGCACCTGGCAGGTCATACAGATCAGTGTCTGTGACCACGGACACGGTACCTGTGCCTGGCAGGGGTGCTATGGACCGTATCCTGTACTAAGCCAGAATGGGTACTGTCATCAGAAGCGGGTGTTCATTGACTGGACACAGGTCCCTGTTGGGACTGTCCAGAGCCACGTGCACGTGGTCTCCTGGGGCGGTCTGATGACAGCACAGTCCCAGCATTGCTGGGGCTGCTGCTGGCACTATGGTGGCACCCACTGGCCTGCTGTCGTCCACGCCGACTGCCAGCTGCTGCTGTTGCTGGCATACGGCCACGTCGACGCCGCAACCGTCCACCATTGCCCTGGCTAATGGACATGTAGTTGTGGAACTGCTGTAATATGTCCCCACAAAGTCTGTCTATGACATCGGTGAAATTACGGATAGCATCCGCGATGTCACACATACTGTCAGTCATGGATGTGCAACATGCTCTCAGCTCCCTCAGACCCTGTCTGGTGTACTTTCCATATGTGACTGTGCCTGCATGACAGCCCGAAACATAGCTGAGGTTGACAGACCTCTTTGGGCACATCTGCCAGAGGCAGTACTCCCATGGATGCTCCCACGAGAGCCCATGGGCAACTGTCTGTGTGGTACCATCTCAGGACCCTGCCCATGGCTGCTGTGTGGGGAAGCATGTGCCACAGATACCACATTACCATGGTCAATGCCCACTGTATCCTGTCCATCACCTAGGGACATTGGTGACATAGGATGTACTGGCAGGATGACTGTGCACAATGATGGGGTTGACAGCTGTGTACTGTCAATTGGCTGACCAATGACAGACCCTGACACACCTTCCTGTGCCATTACACAGATATCATCATTATCAGTACCTGTGGCACCGGATTCAGGTTCCCTGCTGCAGGACACCAGAGCAGCACCAGAACCTGTGGGAGGAAGACAGGAAACACAGTTTACAATGTCTACACAATGTTACCAGTGATGCACACATGCACACGTGGACACATGCACAGATGCACACATGCACACGTGGACACAGGCACACGTGGACACAGGCACACATGCACACAGGCACACATGCACACAGGCACACATGCACACATGCACACGTGGACACACGCACACATGCACACATGCACACCCCGCAGTATACACACAGAGCACTACTGAGTTACAATATTATTACTAGCACTATCAGGACTCTTATAGGTATTGTTAAAACACACTCACCAGCATGGATGGGCTGCCTTGCTGTAACACCGGAGGGACCTGCAGAAATGAGGGGATTAATGTCAGTGGGCACAACTGTGCCATTGATACTGTGTATGATACAGTTCAGTAGTACAACAGTTGCCTTTCACATGTCAGCTGCTGATATTGGCAATATCACACCTGCACAATTACATACTATGTTGACAGCTACATACCAAGGGCACACCTTACACATGCATAAACTAACAGTGTACAGAACAGTCACGTGTACATATGGCATATTACCTGCATGCTCCATGTCGTGTTGCTGTGTGGCTCCAGCCTCCATCATAATGCAGGTGTGTTGCTGTTGATGTTCCTGGGCTGGAGCAACAACACTTAGGAGTAGCCCCTCCAGTCTGGTGAGGGGGGTGTGTGGCCACCCCACCTCCTGTGGCGACCTGTGGGCTGTGGATATCCGACGCATGCTGACGGACATTTCTGATTAAATCACTGCAGTGATGTCGTACCTGCTCATATGTCCTATTATGCGTGCCAATGTCATTTACCCTACGGACAAGGTCTTGCCACAGTGCAACCCTCTCCTGCTGATTCTGGCTGGTGCGGGAAAACAGTATGTCATAATCCCGCACCAGGGTCTAGGGTATCTCTTCATCTTCTGCAGCAGAGTAGGCAGGTTTTCGCTAACGTGCCATGTCCCTGAAAGAGAACACAAACAAGATATCAGCAAACTATGTCAACAAAATATGGCACACATACTATACATGATACTCAACTGTAGTGATATACTACTACTCCCATATGTAGCACATGTGTGTCTCTTGGTGGATACACATGTACATGGCCAGATATCAGTGCTCAGCCAACACCTGTGCAACAATACCTGCCACATTCCATACAACATAGTACCAAGCCCCATCAGTCAGCACACTGAGACAGGTCCAATGCACCACCTCACTCTGGGGGTTCATAACAAGGTACTGTATGTGAAACGTCATCCACTAGTGTGATCTGGACACAAAAAAATTGGCCTGGATATACATATCCCACCACTACCACCAGCACAGTAGACTACTTTGATATATATGTGAATAGACAGATTTTCACTTGTTAGGACTGAGATGGTATCCATGCAGCCCACTGGGCCAGTGGAAGCCACAACCCACAATGCTGACCCCTTTGCAAATGCTTCCCATGGACATCCCAAAGAATGCATGGAACATGCACACACAATTCTAACCCAGACTCTATGCACATAGGTTAAGCATCCTGTCTGGTGGACCCCAGCCAAAGACAAATTGCATAATGATAGAAGGAGGCTACTGCAGGACAGAGCAGAATCACATAAAGGGAAGGCATCTGTGGGCGGCACTAGTAATAAGCTAAGTTCTCTCATAACAATATCCAAGGCCAACTCTGAGAGGGAAATGGCCAAGGACACTATAGATAACCACAAGGCCTTCTTCAGTTTTTTAGACACATGGACCAAAAGCCTCAGATATGCTCAGAGTTAGTATACAACTACATAAAATTCACTGAACCCACAGATATTGGCAACATTCTGGCAGACAGGTTCAGTGCAAATATCCCCCCTCCCTCTCCCCCAAAATAAGAAATACTTATCACAGCTGAATGTAACCTCCCTGTCATCTCAGATGTCCAGGTGAGGGCTGCCCTCAGCAAAGCAGAACACACAGCATCAATGTGACCTGATGGTATCCCTGGATGTGTGCTACGTGAACTCCAAGAGGAGCTACAACCGCATATAAAACTGATATTTAACCTTAGCCTTACTACAGGATATGTACCTGAACACTGGCATACAGCAACAGTGGTCCCACTCCACAAAGGAGGCACCTCTACTGACCCTGGGAACTACCGCCCCATAAGCTTAACCAGCCTGGCCTGCAAAGCTATGGAAAGATTCATTATGGGACTCATATACAGTGATATTGGGTACCTACAGACACTTGATCCCTCCCAGTTTGCCTTTGTGAAGGGCTGATCCTGCCTTTTGAACCTGGTTGACTTTTTCAAAACAGTCACTACAGCCATTGATGAGGGCAAAGCAGTCCATACAGCCTACTGGACTTGCCTAAGGCCTTCAACACAATACTCCACTCAGGCATCATAGACAAGCTCATCAGCTTAAATGTTAATACATATGTCACATGATGGGTTGCAAACTGGTTGAACAACAGAATCCATAAAGTCAAATTTGTGGGAGCCATGTCAGACTCAAAGCCAGTCACAAGTGGTATCCCACATGGCTCTGTCCTAGGACCCCTCTTGTTTGGCATTTACTTCTCAGATGTGAAAGCAAACATGGGCGGGTTGTGGATGACAAAGTTCCCAGATGACTGCAAACTAAGCGCCATAGTCGTTACACCAGCTGACACACACATCCTACAGACAGGCCTCACTGAAACGGACAACTGGTGCCAGAATCATGGCCTAACACTGAATGGCATGTAATGTATAGTCATCCCCTTTGGGTAAAACAATGTACACACAACTTATCTCATAGACATACATATAGATACAGACCAATAACACATATGGAGTGTTCACAGTATGTAGACTATTAAATTGTTACTTTACATTACCTGTGTTTGTCACAGCTGGTTGCGTTACTGTTAGTATAGGTTCCTGCTGCTGCAAGTCCAGCTTGATACTGACACTGATGACAGCTTTAACTTAGTTTGTCTTAAGTGTGGTTTTTGTTTGTGTTTTTATTTTCTTTTTTTCTTTCTTTTTCTCTCTCTCTCTCTCTCTCTCTCTGCCTTCAGATGGTGCAATGAAAGTATTGCATGCGTGGACTGGGAGTACAGGATGCTTTTGTAGGTATCTGCATATGTCCATGTGATGGCCTCTGCACCAATTGTAAGCCAGCATTTGCTAATTGCATGCAGCCAGTTGTGTACTGATTGCAGTTCTCACTGTGATTTCAGGACTGTGCTATAAAAGGGTATGTGAGATAGGCGTTGCCCTTTCAGATTGTAAGGGCTGGGACCATGCTGGTATGCTGTGGACACTGTTCTGTGAGTGTAAAGGTTAGTATCTCTCTCATAATTCAGGCTGTGTTGTAGATTAACATTTCTCCATTCATCTCTCCTGTTTCCTGTACTAAGTGTGTATGTACACTGACACCTACAACTATTTATATATATATATATATATATATATATATATATATATATATATATATACATATATTTATATATGTATAATAACTGACATTATTACCTACTAGCTACCAACTAGCATGGCTGTTTCTGTTCACACACTACTATTATAGAAATCCACTAGATTTGACAGTAAATATACATGACATGCTTTGTGTACTACACTTCCTATATTCCCTTTACATTCATTCCTACTATTACATGATATATTTATTGTAGCGCAATGTTCTTATATAACAGTCATGGCTTAGTAGTAAGTCATGCAGACTACTGTTTCCAAGGTCCTGGGTTCGGGACTGACAGTGGGATTTTATTTTGCTTTTGAACTGCCAACAGGACCTGTCATTCAGAGTGACTAAGGCACTTTTAAGCACTTGTAACCGGGTTAGTGCTGGTTTGCGTGGAGCTCCCGCATGCGCACTGGTGTTCAGCTCCGCGCACACCTGCTTACAACCGCTTAAAAGTGCTTACTCTGGCGCACACCCGCGCTATTTTCTTTGAAAGAAATGAAAATGGGGAGACAGGAAAGTGGTGAAAAAGGGGTCACAAAGAGGGTAAGACAGTAGGGAAACACGCTTGGGTTTTGCAGGAGGGATGTGGGTAAGGCCCATAGCTGCCCATTTCTTCATCACCAACATCTGTGCATATGTTTGTAATTTGGTGTGACATTTGAAACCTTCCACCACTGAGATAGGTTTCAGGACAACAATAATACATGTACAGCCAATTGTAATTGACAGTTTCCATGTCCAGCAGACATGTGTGCGAAATGGGCAGCTATGTATGGGGCGTAATTTTTTGTGGGTACAGAGTGCCCTTTTTTTTTTTTTTTTTTTTTCAGGTGAGAGTGGTATGTCAGGTAAAGGAAGTCGGTATAGCTGGGGAGGTAGGTTGGGTAGGTCAACAGACAAGACAAACAAGATGCATACAGGGGCGGTGTATTACACATTTGGGGGGGTTACACAATTGACGGGGACGGATGTTTGGATATCCAGAGCCCATGAGCCCACAGATGGCAACAGTGGAACTGATATCCCCACCCATGGGCAGTTGCCACTGTTCCTTCACTGCCCAGGATGGGGCTGTGCTGGGGACTGTGTAGGCTGGGCAACAGGCATGCCCATTAGTTGTGCCACCTGTGCTTCAAGCTGGCATAGGGGCCCAAGAACAGATTCCTGGATCTCCCTACCACCACAGTCAGGACGCTACAGAGGGTGAGTGGTGGTTCTCCTCCGGCCACACTTGTAGAGGGGGGATGAGCCCCATCCCCTGCAGTGCTTCCACCCACAGGTGGCACAGGGCCAACGGATGAGGGTCCGGACTGGGCACTACTGCCAGGTGCACTCGCCAGCTGAGGTAGGAGAGGTGGGTCTGCTGGAACCCGCCTTCCCTGTCGTCCTTTGTTTTGCATTATGTCATGACAGTTTGGGTTAGTAACATACAATACCATTCGCAATTAGTTGTAACAGCATGCATTAGTATTCCCATTAACCAAACACCCAGATATTCACACCATTGAACAGTGAGCTTAACACATGCATAATTTGAGCAGCAATACACAGTCCAACAACATGCAGGGTTGATTGATGGCAACAGGCCATCAGGTTTGGATGCATGAACAGGGCAGATGCATCAACGTACATGCAAATATGTATGACCCAACAGGACAAATGTCCAGGGGTGTTAATTGTGATTGCACATACCAATTTCCCGTGGAATGGATTATATGTGGTTATAGGGTAGGGTGAAGAAAATATAATTAACACCTTCAAATACCAATACATATGCTGTACATTTCTAATAGCTGCAGATATATACCACTACTGTTCTACCTACAGTTTCCTATGTGATAACTACTTCAAGTTGGTGATAGGACTATTACTGCTACATCAATATACATTTTATTGTTATTCATACACGTTCATATCTGGCTTTGTTCAGCTACATCATCCTGCTACATTTGCTTTATATAGCTATAGACAACTGTGGCTGTTTGGTATTTCAGACAATCATACTATCTGCATATTGCAGACTGAGAGCAACATATCCAGATTTTGGGATACACATTCCAGCTGCAGCAACATTTTGAACACATTTCGCAGTTTGGTTCTGCTTGTCACATTCATTTCATTCTGTACTGACTGCAGTATACTTTATTCAGGGGTTATTACTACTTTATTGGTGGATTCATAACTCTTTCTCACACTCTGTCACTTGTTTTAATTTTACATTTCAGGATGGTACTTACTTCTAGGCTTTATTGACATGTTTTACCTGTAGTTATTACAATCCTTTCCAACAGTCTCACTTCTGTCATGTTTCAGTATTTCAACAGGGATATATTTCACACATGTGATTTGCTCATCTTCTGCAGCTGTACTTTTCAGCCTGCTGCAGGTTGTGTACTATTATATTACAGGTGGGGCATCTTTATTTCAGACTTTATTTCAGACATTTTCATTTTTCTGTTTGGATTACAGACTGCAACACACTTTTGTAATCAAGCAATACTTGCAAACACTCTTACACTGTTACTTGCACATTTTATTACTTAGTGACTACACTGCACTCTTTTGCTAACTGTCATACTTTTATATTTATTTACAGTTACAGGGAGAGGATTACTGACCTGCCTGGTGGTGCAACCGCACCAGCCTATCGCCATAGGCTCTGCGGTTCACAGAACGGACACCTGCAGCTGTAATATAAATAAAGTAATATTGGAATACACATCTCCATAATATCAGCTAGGTTAATTTCTCACATAGATAATTAAATGTAACTTACTCAGTAGTGGGGCGTTGGGTATTTGCAGGGCCTCCTGGATCCAAAGGTTCAGTTGGTCCTGCTTACGTCTCTTCAGGTCCGCATGGTGGTGACGGACCTGCTCACCAGTCCTTGGAATCCCTGTGGCACTGGTGAGATCATGAGCCAACCAGTCCCACGCCTCAGCCCTATATGCTCCCCACAGGACCTGGCCCTGCATGAGTTGGGCCTCATGATTTTGGACAAGGAGCCAGACCATATATCTGGTCTCCTCAATGCCCCACCTCTGTGCTCGGAAGCAACTACCCTCACCTACTCCTGACATTCTGGCTGCAAGTTAGTTCTACAATCGGTTATGCTGTGTATTCCCGCCTATGGGGCTTATATATGCCATTTTTCCCACACTTATCTGTGATTGGCCATTTTGGAATTGTATCAGCTTCACAAAACCTGCTTTGTCATTCTCCTCTTTCTATTCATTCCTATATATTTGCTATTACTGCATTTCTAAGTACAACTGGCATGGCTTAGTTGTTCAGTACCTTGACTATGGTGCATGGTATCCTGGGTTCAAATCTGGCCACTGCTTTTTATATTTTATGACTGTCTAGATAGGCTAGGGGGTGTGTCTGTGTAAAGGCAGTTTTGTTACAGCTTGCTCAACGTTGCCCGTCGGTTAGCTTGTTGGCGCGGTGTGTAGCTCCGCGCAAACGGGTTACGCTGGTTTATGCTTCATTTGGCTGTCAGCACGCATATTACACTCAGCTCAGCTAGGGGCACACAGTTTCAGCGTGTTAAACCACGGCTCACCTACAGACACTCATTTTGCACCTGTTGAACCATTGCTCACCTACGGGCACTCATTTTGCACCTGTTAAATCACTGCTCACCTACGGGCAGATGCACTCAACTTGTTAAACTATAGCTCAGCTATGGGCACATCTGGCATTTTTTATTATTTTGTTATCTCACATTTCTTCAAGGTAAATGGCCTATTTCATTACATTTTACATAAAATATAATTTTATATGTGTACATATAAGTCAGGGACTTGTCTCGTGCTTATTTCACTAAAAATAAAAATTGATGTTGTGGGGGCACGAACCATGACTGCCTGTTCTTCAGCTGATGTCTCTACCACTACACTATTGCTTTTTGGCTTATTTTGCATAGTTAGTTCTTATATGCTTTTCCACTTACTGCTAACTGTGGCTGAGCTACGGGCACGCCCACGCAAATGAGCGCACTCACGGGCAAACATCTTTACAGTTAAAAAAAATCTAACATGTTCATTTATATAATTTTATGTACATAGTCTGTGGGGGCATGTGTTGTGTTGTGTTTATTCACATTTCCATGTACTCTGTCGTGGGGGTTTACTTTGGGCACTTTTACTCTTCTGGGGGCATGTCCGCTTGCAGGGCTTGGCCTATGGACACGCCCCCTACTGTCTTCCACGGACCGTGTTAGCCTTAGGTGTGATTCAGCATGCCCTCATGCATATGCATGACATGCTGACGTCACACCGTTTAACTGCAGCCTCCATGTAAGCCTTGTATCTCTTACACGGAGGCTTCATGAATCCTGCCTCTGCTCTATCAAGCCAGAATTTAATAGCCTCTAGTCCTGCCCAATGTGGGATGCTGGTATACAACGAGGTGACGTTGTGTACATAGATACCAACTTGGTTCTAATTGTGTGTCCTGGATGATGTTAAGAAATTGTGTAGTGTCTTTGATTCTAGACCTAACCAGAGGTAGCAAAGGCTGTAAATATTCGGCTAAAAAAGCTGATAAAGGTTCTGTTAAAGAACCCCTGCCAGATACTATTGGTTGTCTCGGAGGATTGGTAGAATGTTTGTGTATCTTAGGCAATAGATAGAGATATTGTGGTTGGGGATCAGAAACCTTAAGTTGTTTACAAGTTTTTTGACAAATAATGCCTTCCTCCATGGCTAGGTCTGGAAAAGAGTCAATTTCTTTCTTAAAATTAGGAGTTGGATCTAGGACCATCTGTATGTAAGAATGGAAGTCTGATAACTGTTTCTCTGCCTTGGCATAATACATATTCCAGTCCATGACAACTACCACCCCTCCTTTGTCCACTGGCAAAATTACTAAATCCTGTTTCTTACTAAGATTTTGTAGGGCTAACTGTTTGGGTCTGGATAGATTATGTTTAATACGGTGTGGACCTGCTTAACAAAGATATAGGCAATCTCCAAACTCTTGACCCCACACAGTTTGGCTTTTTCAAGGGAAGATCCTGCCTGCTAAACCTGGTTGACTTCTTCAAGGCAGTCACCAAGGCTGTAGATGAGGGTAAGGCAGTGCACACAGCCTACCTCGACCTGGCCAAGGCCTTTGATACCATTCCCCACTCAGATATCATTGGTAAACTCAACAAGCTAGGCATCAATGCTTACTTCACTAGGTGGGTTACAAATCGGCTCACAGACAGAACCCACAGAGTGAAAGTTGTGGATTCCAAGTCAGACTGTCAACCAGTCATGAGTGGAGTCTCACAGGGCTTGTTCCTGGGCCCTGTCCTGTTTTAACATCTACTTCTCAGAAGTCCAGGCCAACACAGAAAGACTCTGGCTGACCAGGTTCACTGATGACTTCAAGCTAGGAGTCATTATCAACTCTCAGGTTGAGGCAGACAGCCTACAAAAGGGCATCTCTGAGACCAGTGGCTGGTGTTGGAACTATGGCCTGAAGCTTAACCCCAAAAAATGCACTATCATCCCCTCTGGAAAAAACTCAGTTCCAATGAATTAACATGTTGATGGGGGCCCATTGAACAGTGAAGAGGCCATGAGAGATCTGGCCACCCAGGTCGACAGCTGCCTCAGCTTCAACCACCACATTGCCACTGTGGTCAGAAAGTCCTTCTACTTGGCACATCTTATAACCAAAGCTTTTGCATCCAGGAAGAAAGAGATCATCATCCCTCTCTACTCATCCGCCATTAGACCAATCATCAAATATAATGTCCCGTTTGTCATGTACCTGACCAGACACTACTACAGCTGGAGAGGCCACAAAAGTACCTCATAAAATGGATCCTAGGCCTTAAACACATGTCCTGCATGGACAGACTCAAAAAACTTCAGCTGTTCTCAGTCTCTTGTCGTCTACTTAGAGATTATCTCTGCTTGACTTACAAAGCCATGTCTGACCCAGGCCTACTTGAAAGGCTACACCTAAAGTAATCCCAATCCACCTGCACCACACACTCCAGAGATTACAGACTCATTACCACAATTAACAGAACATGCTTGATGGACAGATTCATCTCCCAAAGACTGCCCATACTCTGGAATAAGCCCCCATTCGTGTCAAGCAGAGTACCTCGCTGGCCCTCTTCAAGAGAAATCTTGACGAGTGGATAGGTAACAGAAAGTTCACCCCAGGGATCACTCCAGTTGCCCTACTGGATAGGGGAACTGTGAACTAACATTGAGTGGTACGGTGCGTGGGTAATTTATTTGGGCTAGGCTTGTAAAGGCTCCAGGGCCATTAGCCGAGTACACACCTATGAACCTATGAACCTATGAATTGTTTTTTTTTCCAGTCTAAGGAAATGACTTTACAGCCATTAGAGATAACTGCTAATATAATTGCAATCATACTTCTGATCCAAGAAAACATAACTTGAGGAATCCTCAAGCTGCTTGGTTTAAATCCCCAGTAACCAGAATTTAACATCCTCTGTGTTTGGAAGGGGAAAATTAAGTTGCAAAATGTATACACTGTATAATCCAAAGCCAAATCTGTTTTATATCCTGGCATTCTCAGTTCATATGAACATAATTGACAGTTTCTGATAGACATTTTCAACAAACCAAATTGTTAAACCAATCTATTTTTCCAATGCTTCTGGAGATATTTACCGCGTATATGTTAATTTAATCAGAGTAAATTCTACTAAATCTGGAATATCCTTAATAAGTGGATGAGAAAGACTTGTTTGCTATTCAACCTCCATAAGGTGACAGTTGAGCATATCTACCAAATATCTTCAATACTCATCTGCAGTAGCATAGCTTTGGCAGGGAAAAAGGGGCACCTGCCATTGGTGCAAAGTGTTATAGGGTGTGATCTGATTGGCCATCCATCATCCTGATCGCTCTCAGTGCAATATCAACTTTTAAAAGCCGATATGGCATTGGTGGTCAAACCTGAGTGCTGTAACACTCTTTGTGTAGCCTAACTGTAGCACCTGCTTGTTACATTGTAGCTATACTTTGAATGCATTTTTATAAACAAAAAGAAACTGAAGGTTGTAGTGCTCTGCGAAGGGTATAAACTGTAACAACTGCTTGCTACATTTGTAGCAAGCAGTTCGCTACTGTTTAAATATAAAAAAAATGTTTTACTAAAATGTGAGCACCATGATCCTTTGTGCAGGTATAAACTGCACTGTTTGCTATAGTTTAAAAAGAAAAAAGAAAGAAAAAAAAAAAAAAATATATATATATATATATATATATATATATATATAGATAGATATATATATAAAGAAAGCAGTACACTGCAGTACACAGTGGATTTTACTTATTGACTTACTCTGGCAGTTATCCCCTGGTGATGTTTGTTCTTTGTATGTATATATATATATATATATATATATATATATATATTTTTTTTTTGATTACTATAATGAAAGGAAGGGGGGGTTGGGATAGGACACAGAAATGTCTGGGACAGGAAGAGGTGTGTGTCTTGTATCTGGCCACCTAGTTGGTGTGCCACTAAAGGGAATGGACCAGGTTGCTGCATTTGCAAATGCCCAAAGTGGAACATTTTTTTGTAGATGTGAGATTTTGCAGAACATACCATGGCCAATGCAAAAGACAGAGCTTCACTTTTTTTGGCAAACTAAAAGCTTATTATTGTACCATTTGAATAGTTTATTCTATTATATATAACATTTAGGTGTTTCAGATACAAAATAACTGTTTTATGCAATTATTACATACAACTTATAAAATGTAATTTGTCCTGAAATCTCAGGACATTTGCCATTTTTTTTGCAGGACATAACTGCACAAAGAGGAACTGTTCCTCTCAAAGAGGGACAGGTGGTAACCATAAATGGACTTTTTTTTTATTTGATCTTCATTTGAAGAGCTTAGGGGTAGTGTGTGGTGTGGATTGAATAGTCTGTAGAAAGCACCCTGTAAGTTTTGGGCAGAAGTTCCTCTTTTTTATCTTCACATGAAGAGCTGAGGGGGTGGGGTGCTGGTTTGCAGGAATGGCACAGGGAACTGGTTGAGCCGCTACACTTCTGCTAATACAGGAAATGCAAATTTTCTCCCACCAAAAGTTTGTATACATACTTTACCACTAATATTTTGCCAACTTTCCCATTAATACTTTGGTTACCATTGTTAACCAGGCACTCCAACCAGCTATTACTTACTATGATTTTAAGACAATGACTCACTGCATTATACAGTTGTAAATATAGCCATTATTGTATCTTGACATGAGGAAACATTTCTTTCATCTCATTAAGTGACAACACCCATTTGTGTCTCATGCCCATATAACCTTTGCTGTTATAACTCCTGCAGTAATCCATGTCTCTCAAAATGAACTCCTTTCCTCTATTTTAATTGGTGAGTTTTCCCAGATTCTTGATTCTAAAGTTAGAGATTGGGCAATATCTCCTACCCAACCCTTTTGGGCACCATGCAAGTATTAGTTCTCCCTGCATCTAATATTTTGTGTTGAACAGTGGATATGTAAGTTGGTTTGCCTTTGTTCATAAATGTGAGTTCAATATTCCACCAAATTGGTCTTGGCAGTGTCTGAGCTCACACAAACATATCACCTATGAAAACATCAAAAATGCTTAAATGAGAAGAGACTCAAAACTCCTTTGTTCCTTGGGACAAAAAGTTTCTTCCTATTTATTCTAGGGGTACCCTTTTCACCAAAGAAACATACCTATTATCTTCTGAATGATTTTGAGATGTTTGGAAAAAAATGGCCTGGGCAAATGCCACAGTATGAAAATGACCTGTGGAAGGAATATCGTTTTCATTGTTTGCATCTTGTTGAAGAATGGGATAAATTGATTGTTTGGATATTCCTAAAGAGCAAATCTTTGACAGGCAATTGCTGGAGGAGATTGTAGCCGAGGGGTCGTTATACAGGACCTAACTTGAATGACAGCAGCTTGTATTATCACCTTAAGGAAGAACTACTGAATAGAGTTGAAGGTTTTGTTAAAATCAGTCAGCAGTGTTGTCATACTAGCACTTGTATGGAACTCACACCTGCTTATTAAGCCATAATCTAATCAGATATTCACTGCCTCCCATTCTTTTGATAAAGCCTTGATGATTGTGAGAGTTCTTAGGTTTCATAGTCAGTTACCAAGCACACAGTCCAGGAGACCATTAAGGAGCCTAGCCCAGATTCTCAATTTCCCCAAAGCACTGTCTGGTTAAGTGATTTTCTGAAGTTCAAATGGTAGACAAGTGAAGGCTGAGGGAATCAAACTCTGTACCACAGGAAGTAGTATGTTAACAGCTCACAGCCTAAATCCTCTATACAAACTGCCAGATTACCTGGGAGATTACTTTCTCTAATCAGGTTTGCCACAATTTTTGCATAAATGTTATTTCCATCAGTAGAAGTCAGATGGGCTTATAATTTGTAATAAGATCTAAGTCTTTGTTATGCTTACTTGACATTATAACTTTAGTTAGTGTGTACCTGGTGGAGAATAGTCCCTGACAAATTACCTCATATTAAAATGTAACTAAATAGGGAACTAATCCCTGTTTGAAAGGCTTATAAAATTCAACAGTAAATCCATATATACCCGGTACCATACCTGCTGGAAGGTTCTCAACGGCTACTGTGACCTCCTTGCTCGATATAAGTTGTTCCAATTTTTTCTTTAGCTGCTGATTAACTTGCAATAATCCTTAATTGTCAAGAAATTTGTTCAACCTTGTGGACTATTATCGCTCCAAAATTAGACATGCATTCTATATTCCCTATCCAGTAAGTTGTTAATTTCCACTGGACTTATTCCATAAGGACAAAATGAACATTTTACTTTACTTCTCTTTACATCTAGAAGTATTTCCTGAGATGTCAGTTCCTTGTACCACAATAAATAATTCCATTCAATCCCATTTTTCCTGCATCCTAGTCAGGGTTTTTTGTCTATAAGTGAGCTTGGCTTTCCAGATTTTGTGGGCAAGCAGTTTATCTTTACACCCCACCCCCATGCTAAACCTGTTTCCAAGTGTGATATGAGCTGCTCTGTATGTTTCATGTCTCTAAAATGTTCTTCTCTTTCATTAACCTTCAAGTTAATTCATAACTGTAACATTCATCTGAGTCCACTGTCTGATAGGACTGCTCTCCCTCTTTTATCTTTTCCTAGAAGACTATTAAGTTCTTTCTAATTTTCTGAAGTACGTTCTTCTTTTGAGCAATAGGGGATTAAGTCTCCAAATATGGGTACCTTTAATTTCTTATGAGAAAAGCATTTCTAACTGCAGTAAAGAATGGTTATACTGGGAGAAAATTGCTTGAGAGAAACCAGTAGTCTGTCCTACTTGTACAGGTTTGATTTTGAGTCTAAAAAGTAAACTGTATGTCATTCAGAAGAAACCATCTAAATCCATCCACAGTCATTAATCAGCTGTCTGGGAAAGTGAATCCCCCCCCCTCGAAGCCTATAGTTCCCTAGCCATACTAGGCTCTCTAATTACACTGAGAATATGTCTATCCTTAGATGAATCTAGATCTATGTTAAAGTCTCTCTCCAACAACCACATCATCTCCCATTATATGCTATTCTTGTATACTTGTAAAAAATACATTTACCAAACTGGTTTCATTAATATTTGGGCCATAAAAGTTTCCCAGCAGAATGTGACTTTGAGGGAATAGCACCAAGAGAACAAGCCATCTCCCATCATTATCTGTTTTGGACTGACTCTCTATTCAAGGTGATTTCTTAAACAATATTACTACCCCTCTTTTAGTGGTGGCAGCAGAGCATAAAAGTCTTGCCCCAGTATTTCTTCAATAGATAATCTTTATACACTCTTTTCAGTTGAGTTTCCTGCAAAATATATATACTTGCTTTAGTATCCTTTCACCTAGATAAGATGACAGACCTCTTACCTAGAAAAGAGATATCTTTAACATTCCAAGATATGAATTCAACCTTCATTTGAGATTCACCCAGAGCCTGCCCCCTCCTTCTGCTGTCCTTTACCTAACCCAGTGATGCTAGCATTATCCACACTAACATTGGTCAGGTAACTTAACTTTATGTCCAGCTGTCAAAGGTGTTCTTTCAGACAGAAGTACAACAGAAATGTGAGGGATCACTACTAATTTTTGTAATAACACAAAAAAAAATGATGTTACAGCTATGTTGCATAGGTTCATAGGTTCATACTAGGCTATCTGCCCTGGGGCATTTATTAGCCTGGCCTGATTGTGTTTGGCTTACGCCACCCCTTGATTTGAGTATACTGTGCCCTTTTTAAAGTTTAATTTACTGTGCCTCTGTCTAATAGTGACATAGAAGTAATCCCCGGGACAAACCTACGATCCCCCATCCACTCATCAAGATTCTTCTTGAAGAGGGTCAGTGAGGTGCTCTGCCTAACATGAATTGGAATTCTATTCCAGAGCGAAGGGAGCCTCTGGGTTATGAATCTGTCCTTCCAGCATGTTCTATTTATTTCTGTGCTGAGGTTCAAGTCCCTCGAGCGCGTGGCTCTAAGGGATTTAGATTTACTGAGGAAGAAGAAGAATTATGGCACTAGGCTATGCTAGCCTAACCTCAGGTAAGCTAAGGATGCTGTGTACAAATATTATATCTAGTATCAAGAAACGATCAAATTCAACCTATTCATGCAAGCATTCAACAATATACAGTTGAATATTAAACTCAACTCCTAATAAGACAGTCAGAATGTTGTCTTCACTTTTGTAGCTCTGACCTTCATGAATAGGAACAATAGAGACCCTGCCATCAACAGGAACTATGGCACAAAACAATTTGAAAAATAATTATGCTGATCATAAGATAAGGATATTGCATATCAACACACATATTAACTGGACATGCAAGAAAGTAGTTTCATCACTACAAAAAATAAATTGCTGTATAACATATTTAGAGGACATATGATCATATTAAACTTCCCTCATACCCAGGTTGCCCCCTCCCCCCAAGCAAACTGTATACCAACATTCCAAGGATGGGAAATAAAACTGTTCAACATTTTATTCATATTCATAAGTTAATGTTCCATACACAACCATATCTGATCATTAAACATTTCATTCCACCCCTAGACCCTCATGATCACCCTTTCAGGCTGAACTGCTCGGTTAAAAAAACTCCAGCTCTACTCGGTTGCATACTGCCTACTTCGAGGCGATCTATGCCTGACATACAAAGCTATGTCAAATCCAGAATTAATGGACATGCTCCACCTCAGTAAATCTAAATCCCTTAGAGCCACATGCTCGAGGGACTTGAACCTCAGCACAGAAATAAATAGAACTTGCTGGAGGGACAGGTTCATAACCCAGAGGCTCCCTTCGCTCTGGAATAGAATTCCAGTTCATGTGAGGCAGAGCACCTCACTGAATCTCTTCAAGAAGAATCTCGATAAGTGGATGGGGGATTGTAGGTTTGTCCCAGGGATTACTCCCGTGTCACTATTAGACAGAGGCACAGTAAACTAAACCTTAAAAAGGGCACAGTATACTCAAATCAAGGGGTGGCGTAAGCCATACAGAATCAGGCTAGGCTTATAATTGCCCCAGGGCAGATAGCCTAGTATGAACCTATGAACCTATGAACCTATGAACCTTCCCCACCCAGAAAGCTTAAATTAGTAGCATAATAAAAGACAAGTATAAGTAATTAGATAAAGATTGTCCTAGTTTAGGGTTTGGTTGTTGAGTTGAGTAAGATGATCCTCTGCAGAGTTTGCCCAACTAGTCCGTGCAGCCATAATCTCCACTTCCTCAGAATTTGGTCCAAAAATATCCATTCTCTCTCTCTTGCTGTTGATTACATTCCATCAATGATCATATCTATTATATGTTGACAATATGAGTGCAAAAAAGCCCTGCTTCACTGGACAGTGTACTGTTTCTTAGGTGTTGAAGGATGCAGGTCAGAACCAGTGTATTTTTCTTATTTTATGTTGTGGAGATTTGGTCAGAGACTTTAACTGGATCATATCAGGGGCTGGTACAACAGAATATTGACTTTTCTTCTCCACAGCATAAAGTGGCCCTTTAGCAATCTCAGCATAAGTTGAACCTGACCCTCTTCCTTTATTGTGCACAAATGGTTCTCCCTTTGTTAGAGAGGCAAAATGTAAGTGGTAGAGCCTTTATTCACCACCAACATTACAGGGTAGCTCATCTCTATAAAACATAATTCTCTGCATGACCTCAAGTATGGTGCTAGTGCTTTCTATTTCATATATAAATATTTGCTATACCCTGGAGCTATGCTTACTCTGTAGCCAGCAAAATGATATTCTTTTAGTATTCTTTCTCAGCTCCCTCGCTCTCTAACTTAGCTTGTCACTGTAATCTAGAAATGTAATGATAAAATGTCTAGCTACATTGCTGACTTTATTTCTATGATTAATGCAGTGCTTGCCCTCACAAGCATGGGTAGCTGAGCTCCCATTAACCATTTCTTAGCCTCATGCTCTGCAAGACCTACTTACTCAGGTCTTTCCACAGATTCAGACAAACCAATTATTCTGGCATTGTTTTATCTGGTGTAGTACTCAGTATCATCCATGTTATTTTGCAATGCATGGATCATTATTTCTAGCTCCTGGATAGCCTGATAATGACTAGCTATGATGGTTCATTGTTCCCCTTCATCAGCCTACTGCTAATCTAATGTTTTTTGAATGTTAACAAGTTATGCATTCTGACTTTCTAGTGATCCTTTGATCTGCTCAACATCCAGGATGATAGTTTTCATCAGGTACGCAAGACTGTTAAGAGTTTGTTTTATGGAACTAAAATCTTCTGGTAAAACATATGGCTGTGCTCTCATTTCTTCTACCACCATGACAAACTCTAAAACAGATTGGATATCACTCAGTAACCAGGTTAGCATAAAAAGATAACAACTTCTACTTTTGTTAGACTCCAGGAAAAAAAAAACTTTATTATGAATTGATTACATGCTCTCATTCTCACAGTCATCTGTATGTGAATTCTGCATATTTTAAATATTACATTTCCCACTACAGCAGTGCAAACCTTCAAAGTTCCTTAACTTCACTACCCCCCCAACCTTCCCATCTTTTCCCCATTCTTTATCACAGTTTCTCTCCTGAATGTATTCAGGAACAAGTCTTCTTAGCACTTTCCAAATTTTAAAGTTCTAGACCTTGAGTCCTGATAATACCCATGGATATCTGGTGAGACATACTAAGTTCACCCTAGAAAAGCTCTCTATCAAATCTTCAGCCTGAATGTCTTCATCCCTAAGGTGCAGAGACTGGATGTTGTGGTGCCCGTGCATTAGAATGAACCTTCTACTGCCCCTGGAGATTAGACACCTATTATTCTCACTAGTATTATTTGCAAAGCTATGCACTTTATTGTAGATGCCCTAATAAATTATATAGGTATTCTTATATCCCTGGACACACACCAAAATACCTTTGTAAATGAGAGATCACACTTGCTCAACTATCTGAGGTTTTTTTTGAAAATGTCACCATGAATGAAAATGCATACTGTTCTTGCTGCCCACCTTGACCTTGCCAAAGCCTTCAACACTTCCCCTCTATCCTGAAATTATTAACAAACTTTCCTAGATTGACAATAACAAATGAATAGTTGCTTGGAGAGTTGATTTGCTATCTAACAGAAATCAAGACCGAGATCATACCTGCTCAACTCTCTAAGGGTTTTTTTTTTAAATGTCACCATGAATGAAAAAGCATGCTGTTCTTGTTGCCCACCTGGACCTTGCCAAAGCCTTCAACACTACCCCCCATCCTGAAATTATTGACAAACTTTCCTAGATTAACATTAACAAATGAATAGCTGCTTGGAGAGTTGATTTGCTATCTAACAGAAATCAAGACCGGAGGTGTTTAAAAAAATATCATCAGTGGAAATGCACGTCTCTCTTTTGGTGTCCAGCCTCTTTGACATACACTTTGTTGACATGAAATCAGGGCACTATCTTTTGCTTAGTTTGCAAATGCGTGCATACAAAGGACAATTTTCAAATATCATTCTGAAACTCAGAATATTCAGAAAGGGCCGGATGTTACAGATGCTTGGGGTGTTAATCATGGGTTTGCCTTCAACACCAAAGAAGTGCAGCATAGTTTCCTTTAATAAATTTACCATAACATTCCACTTAAATCTGACCCAGTCATATGGGACATGGGTACCTGTTATGATAACAAACTTTCCTTTGACAGTTACATATCTGTCATGGTTAGAAAATCCTTCTACCTTGCAAATGTGTAATTCATAATGTCACCTAAAGGTCCAAAGAAGATATAATCCCATTTTATTATTCCGTTTTTAGCTCGTTATTGAATATAACACCCCTTTGACATGTGCCTCTGTGAACTCTAGAGATGGCAGTGCTTACTAGCCAAAGCAATCTCAGGGCTCAATACCCTTTGTTACTGTGATAAACCAAAATCCCCATCACTCTACTGAGTCTCATATAGGGTCTTTTGGGGTTGTCCTTTCTTAGTCTTCCATGCTATGAATAACCTTACACTCATTGATATTTTTCAGCTAAATAGAACCAGAGATAAAGAAAACATCTTCTGTAGAGACCTAAACCTATACACCACATTAACATCTGCATCAATCTAACTAGCCCAGCATATCCCCCATTTTTGAAATAGGGTTCTTTTACCTATCAATCAGAGTTTGTCCATTCAAACCTTTAAAACTAGTTTGGGGTAACTGGATGGTTGATTGCAAAATTTCACCTGTGATCTGTATGGAAAATCTCCTTAATGGGGCACTGGGTGATATGTCTGAGCTTCTCAATGGTTTCCATTGCTGTAATTTTAATTAGAAGCTATACACCTACAATACTGTAAATCACGTCCATTTTCTTACAAATCCTTTGCAGTATGCCACCAAGACAGGAGTTATAGAACAGCCTTGGAACAACTGGCTTTTTACAATGATAGCAGGACTCCCTTACACAAAGTTCTGTAAAACACATGGCGGTGCTTTTCTTTTGTAGTTCTGCTTATATTTCTAGCTAAATTATTAATGCAGATTAATTTACCATTCAACAGCCTACATACAACATCCGTGTTAGTATACCCTATAAAGGTCCTAAAATCAGATGCTAGCACTAATCAGAAGTCTATCAAATGCATAACTAAGATGATTCAACACACCTGTTTACAAAATTAGTCAATGAAACCTCAAGCGTGAAGTATATTAATGCATTACACCATGTAAGCATATGATACAGAGTAATTAATATGAGTACCCTAAATCAAGAACCAAAATCTGCTTATGCCCAGATTAAGTAGTCAGTAGTTCACAGCACTGTCTATTTTCCAGTTATTAAAATGACAGGAATTAAATGGTTTACTGACTGGGAAAGGTCTGCATTAAGCCACATAACACTCTGGTTTAAAATGATACATCTATGATAACTGCACTAGTTAGAATATCCCCATAGCCATTTCCTTAAAATATGCTTGTACTGTTTTAATACTGCACACAACCCAGCAAGAATCAAGACGCAGACATTACACTTTTGCATAACTATTGTACTTTATAGTTTCTTTAAGGCATACGACTGGCCTAAGTGTGGTGTTGCTCTAGTCTTTGGGGGTTTACTTACATTTAACCACCTAAACTATTCACACAAAGTAGCTTAGAACTTTAGATTAATAACTTTTTGAAAGCTATTCACACCCCACATACCAATGCTGTCAGTGAAAGTGTAAGAAAATCACAGCAGCCAAAATTAAAACATGAGCAAACAAATTGTCCAAATTAAAGCATCTGCAGCCCACTCCTGAAATGGCCACAGTAAAGACCCACAAGTAAAGCAGACTCATCAGTCTTCTTTTATTCCAATAATAACTTTCTCAGATCATTTCTAACTGTGCTGACAGTTTTGTGTTTATAAGCTTCAACAGAATTAAAGAAATAATGTTGTGTTCTATAATTAGATGTAATGACTGAATAAAATAAAGTGGGAGTTTTTTTTCTGCACCTTAGCTGTCTGCATGAGGAGCATGGTCTTGATATAAGTAAAGCGTTCTATAGAAACTCTGTTATTTTAGATATAGTATATATGGCAATATTTTAGAAAGGATACTAGAATACAAAGATCTTGGTGTACTAGTGGATAACACTTTGCAATTTGGGGAAAAAGACTTGCACTGTACAAGGAAATGTTACTTCCTGATTCATTTTTATTATTTATTTATTGCCATTTGATTATCAAAAAAGTCCAACTGGGTAGGAGCCAATTTTCAGTGGAGGTCTGGGGAGAAAAGTTCCAGAGTATTACAAAGCGTTTTAAGAACAATAATGTTAAAATCTTGAAAAATAGTACAAAAACATCTTCAGTGTAAATAAAACATACAATAAAAAATTGTTTAAGAATAAATAGGTTCATAGGTTCATAGGTAGGTACTAGACTATTGGCCCTAGGGCCTATATAAGCCTAGCCAAAAATGTACCCTGGCTTTCGCCACCCAAGAAAATTATTTTCCTGTGCCCCTGTCGAGCAGAGCCACAGAAGTGATCCCCGGTGTGAATTTCCTATCTCCCATCCAATCATCAAGATTTTTCTTGAAGACTGCTAATGAGGAGCTCTGTTCGACATAGATAGGTAGTCAGTTCCAGAGTATGAGAAGTCTCTGGGACAGGAATCTATCCCTCCAGCATGTTCTGTTTATTGTGGTGACAAGGTTTAGGTCCCTAGAGTGTGTAGCTCGGAGGGATTGGGATTTCTTTATGTGGAGCATGTCCAACAGCTCTGGGTTTGACAGAGCTTTGTATGTTAGGCAGAGATTGCCTCTGAGTAGGCGATATACGACGGAGTAAAGCTGGAGGTTTTTGAAGCGGTTTGCATAGGGCATCTGTTTGAGGCCAGTAATCCTCTTTGTGAGGTATTTCTGTGGCCTTTCCAGTTGTTGTAGATGTCTTGTGAGGTACATACCAAAAGGGGTGTTGTACTCTATAATGGGTCTAATGAGTGATTTGTATAGGGGAACAATTACTTCTTTTTTTCTGGATGAGAAACCTTTAGTGATGAGGTGAGCCACATAGAAGGATTTCCTGACCACTGTGGTGATGTGATTATCAAAGGAGAAACTACTGTCCACCGGTGTCCCAAGGTCTCTTATCACATTTTCAGCATTAAGTAGACTACCAGCTATGTGGTAGTTCATGGGTACATAGTTTTTACCAAAGGGGATGACAATACACTTTTTGGCATTGAGCTTCAGGCCATGGCTTTGACACCAGGCATCTGTCTCAGTGAGGCCCTTTTGTAGTATGCCCACATCGTTAGGAGTTTTGATTATGGCTCCTAGTTTGCAGTCATCTACAAACTTTGTTAGCCAAAGACCTTCTGTATTAGCCTGTACTTCAGAAAAGTAGAAACAAAGCAGGAGAGGACCCAGGACTAAACCCTGTGGTACTCCACTTGTCACTGGTCTGAAGTCGGATTTGGAGTCTGCTACTTTCACAGTGTGGGTTCTGTCCATGAGCCAGTTGGCAACCCATCTTGTGACATAGGGATTTATACCTAGTTTAGTGAGCTTGTCTATAATTCCAGAGTGGGGGTGGTGTTGAAAGCCTTGGCGAAATCTAAATAAGCTGTGTGAACCACCTTGCCCTCATCTATGGCTTTGGTGACTGCTTCAAAGAAGTCAATCAGGTTTAGGAGACATGATCTGCCTTTTACAAATCTGAACTGGGTAGGGTCCAGAGTTTGGAGATTACCAATGTCTTTGTTTATGAGTTCCATGATAATATGTTCCATGGCCTTCCAGACCAGGCTCGGCAGGCTAATGGGGTGGTAGTTCCCAGGGTCCATAGTGGCTCCCCCTTTGTGGACTGGGATAGCCGTCATGGTGCGCCATTCAGTGGGCACAAAGCCTGAGGTGAGGCTATGACTGAACATGGTACTTAGGTAGGGTGCCCATTCATTCCATAGTTTGTGTAGAATACAGCCTGGGATATTGTCAGGTCCCATGGATGCTGTGTTTTTGGCTTTGGAGAGTGTGTTTTTCACCTGTGCAGCCGTGATTACAGAAACTTTGCATTCTTCCGGTATAGATATGGGCCCTATAGAGGGTGAGAGGGGGGTAAAGTTAGCACTGAACCTATCTGCCAGGATGTTGGCAATATCAGTTGGTTCTGTATTTTTAGTGTCATTGTGCTGTAACTCAGAGCAGATCTGAGTGTTGCCATTGAGATTCTTGACAAAGTTATAGAATGCTTTGTGGTTGTCTTTAGAATCAGTGGCTATTTTGTTTTCATAACTAGCTTTGGAGGATTTTATGAGGGATCTCAGCTTCTTACTGAGGTTAACCAGGGAGTTCCTCCAATCATGGGATTTTACTCTTTTTTGCAACAGTTTCTTTCTTCTATTGTAGAGTTTGTTTATGGCAGAGGACCACCAGATTGGCTTCCTTTTTTTGGAGGATGGCATCTTGGTTCTATTAGGGGTAGCATGATCTGTGCACTTGTGTAAGTGCTTATAAAGTGCATTTGTGTAGGATTCAGCAGTTGTACCTCTATTGTCCATCTGCATGGGTGTCATGAAGTTTGCCACTTCTGTCTTAAGAAGTGTGAAGTTGGCTTTGGAGAAATTTTTTATGGTGGTTTCCCTAATTGGGGGTGGGGGCGGGATGTGGATGTCTAGGGTGATTAGCTTGTGGTCGTATCTGACCAACGAGGAATTGACCTCTGGTGTGGAACACTGGTTGCCCATGTTGGTAATGACCAGATCTAGGATATTACTGCCCCTGGTGGGGGTGTGAATAAGTTGATCCAAGGCATTGGAATTTATGAATTCCAAAAAACGTTGAGCAAAAGAGTTGGTACATGACTAGTTTTCCCAGTTAATGGTGGGGTAGTTGAAATCGCCCATTATTAGGGAGCTAGGTTGCACCCTAATACTTTCCAGTGTATCAGGAAATGAGGAGTGTGAATCCTGGGGCATGGTGGGGTGTCTGTAGCAAGCTACAGTTTGGATTGCGGTCTTGCCCAGAGTTAGTTGCACTTGGGTAATCTCAGATGCATTATCCTGTGCAACTAGCCTGGAGGTGTGGATATCCTTAATGAATATGGACACGCCTCCACCTTTACTGCTTCATTCCGGGTTAGGTGGCCGAAAGGTGTGGTATGAATTATAGCCTGGTAATGCAGGGGTGCTCTCTGGAGCTTTGAACCAGGTCTCTGACACTGCACAGATGTCAATGTTCTCCATTTTAAGGAGTGCCTCGAGTGAGTGCATTTTGAGGATTAGACTTCTAGCATTGAGTAGCATTACCCTCAGATTTTGCTTGCTTGTACCTGTTACGGTGGTGAATTTGTCATTTGAACCTTGCCTAAAAAAGGCATTATAGGGGTGACAAGAGCCTTAGCCAGTATCCGGAATCCCAAGGGTGGCAGGTGCAAGCCATCTCTGGCAAAGCATTGTGGTCTGGCGATCATGTAATCCCAGGCAGACAAATACTGGATCCCCTTAGAATGACACCAGAAGCTTAGCCAATTGTTGAAGTCAATCATTTTGTCCTTGTACTGTGGCATCATTCTGGGTGATGGCAGGATGCTACTCAGGGCCAGGGTCATACCTGCCTGGGCTACAAGATCAGAGAGCTCCTCCATGTCTCTTTTCATGTAGTCCAGGGAGGTACGTCTCAGGTCATTCACACCAACATGGACAATGACAGTGTCATATTTGTACTTGTTGTGGAGTGACCTGAGTGCGTGTGTTATGTGGCGGATCCTGGCACCTGACAGGCAGCTGACAGTAGCTTTCTCCTTGTTTAGCCTGGTGAGTGGAACATCAGTGTGCCTGACTATAGAGTCACCTATGACTAGAGTGTTGGGTACATTGTTATGCCTTATGGGCTGTGGTTGAGTGGCACACTGAGTTTGTGGGCTATGTGTCATTTGGTTTGTATTGGGGGGTGGAGTTTGCTTGCGTTTCTGCTTTGGAGGTCCCTAATGCTTGGGCAGATTTTTATTGAGAGCCTCCATGAATGTAGGTGTGTGTTTTGAGTTTCTATGTGTTTATTTTGGTGGTGTAGGTTTTGAGGGACTATGTGATGAGTGCGGTGTGGTGCAAGTGTTTACCTTCTCCTCGTGACTGTCTAGTCCAGTCTTGGGTGAAGAGAGCTTTGCTTCAAGTTATATGAGAAAGATTTAATATTTAGAGAAATTTTAGCCAGTTTTTTGAGAAATTAGATGTAAGTTAGTATAATACAAACAGGAACTGCAATATGAAGTGTGGGAAATAAGGGTTATGGTATGTTTAGAGAGAAAGCCAAAAAAGAGAAATTGATAAGAAAGGAAGTCAGTGAAGAAGGGAGATTAAGGAGGTGTAAGGTATGAACAGGCATTGTTTCACATTTAGGGAAATAGTTTATCCTGGTGTAGGAATGGCTAGGAATGCTTTCAGAATGAGTTTGAAGGATGGGCCGGAGGGATGGAGGGTATTGACCTGATGGATACAGATAAGGACTTCCAGACTTTAGCAACATAGTACAAGTATAGACCATATACAGCACATTTGACAAGTTTGCGGACAGACAGGAGTTTTTGGTCATTGAGTCATAATGACTGACTGGGAACATATTTGTGTAGAATGTTGTTTAGTGCTGGACAAGTAGATGGATGCTGGATAACTTTATAGGTGTAAAGAAGCTGTGTATATGTTTGTTGATAGGTTGGTTTTAAACAGTTTAGGATTCTTTAGTGCTATGCAGTGGTGGGTATTGAAAGGGTATTTGATGCAAATTGAGCAACATTTGTTATAGCATTGTTCAAGTTTTGATTTTTGTGATGAATGAAGGTTACCAAGGATAGGACCACCACAGAGAAGTGTATGGAGGAGATAAGCAGTGGCAAAGGTAGTTTTAGTTGTGTTGGTGAGAAAGTTTTTGGCTCTGTAAAGTATCCCTAGTTTTTGATGAGTTTTTCTTCTGCAGTTTTGTATATGCAGGTCAAATTTAAGATTATCATCCACCATCATCCCTTATAATTTGCTATAAGAAGTGACCTCAATTGTTGTATTATCAAGAGAGGACTTTACATTTTGTTTTTTCATGAGAGAGAGGGATTTAGGGAAAAAAGCAGCAGTTGTTTTTTTCTTTAGGATTGAACATAAGTTGTGAGTTACAAATCCATGTTTCAGTGGCTGTAAAAGCTTCCTGAGTAATTTTTTGGAGGTGTGCTATGTTGTTAGATTTGCAGATGGGTGTAGAGGCATTTATGTACTGCATTAGGGAGGCTTGTTGTGCGGATGCGTCGAGTGTGCTGGTGAGAATGTTAAAGAGGAGGAGACCAAGGATAGACCCTGGTAGTCCACCAGTGGTGGCTGGGAGGTATGAAGATAAAGTGGAGTACCATTTTACTGACTGATACTTATTAGCTATATTTTGAGCCATACAAGGGTGGGCTATGAGATTCCTAATCAATACATTTGAAGTAAAAGTTTCCTGTGATAAACTGTTTAGAAAGCTTTAGACAAGTCTAGACATTAGGAGACTAGTTTGTGGTTATCTCTAGCTTTATTTACAGTATCTATGTAAGTGAGGAGTGTAGTGTTAGTTCTATGGGAAGGATGGAAACCATGTTGTTTGGGGACAGGAGTTCTTCCTGCAGGAGATAGCTTGACAATTGTTTTTGAATACATTTTTCAAGTATTTTGGAGAGGGGGATATGATTGTTATGGGTCTAAAGTTAGGAATATTTGTTGAATTTCCTCCTTTCTTCAGAAGGATAATGTGTGACTTTTTCCAGAGAGAGAATATGGAATTCCTGGAGTGATCTATGTATAAAGACTGAGATATGACAGGCAAAGCTTTTGGCTGCTATTTTAAGGTACTCACTTGGAAGGTCATCAGCTGAAGCAGAAAATGGTTTTAATTTGTTTAAGAGTAGTTTTATATAGTATGTTAGCACAGGTTTGAAAGTGAAAGTGGATGCGGTAATATGTGACTGCTGGGTAGGGTTAAAATTAGATGTAGGGGAATCTTTATTTTGACATGGTATGCTATCTATGAAACAAGATTTGAATTGTATTGCTGTTTTGAGTGATGTTATAGAGAGAGGGGTTAGTGCTGAATTTTTGGCCAGTATGCAAATACTTTTTTAATGGCTGTCCAGAATTTTTTAGGGTTGTGTTTACTATTATCCTGAAAGTTATTTAAATATATATTTTTTGTCTTCATTTATTTGCTTCTTAGTGTGATTACAGAGCAGTCTAAAGTTTTCAAGACAGTGTGGTGTATATATTTGCCATTCTTTCCCTAATTTTTCTCTGTCCTGCATTAGCATTCTACTCTTTTTGGATATTTTTTTAGTCTCTTCCTTCTAGGCAGTACAAGGCTATTTAAGATAGTCAAGAAAGTTGTACTGAATTAATTTACAGCATCTTATGGAAGGAGTTTTACTAAGTTCTAATTAACAGATGATAGGGTAATGAACAGTTCTGTGTTAAACTTGGAAAGGTTCTGTGTTTTATAAATATGCTGTTTAACTGGATATGTGAGATGTCTGGTTGTAGAGCTTAGGAGATGATCACTGAGACAGTCAAATGTTGTACCTGTGGTGGCGTATTTGTTAGGGTCTGATACTAGGATCCAGTCTATTAGGGAATTTGATATTTTGCTTTAATCTGTGGGGCTGTTAGTTAGTTGTGTGAAACCAAATAAGTTCATGCTAGATGTAGGGGAATTAGTGTTTATATCCAACCAGTTGCCATTCACATCATATTGTAATATTTTTTCTTGTGGAATTGTTATTGATATCTAATGTGAGATATCTTCTAGTAGAGCTGTATTGTTGCCAGAAGGGATGTAAAGGCCAGTAATACATATCTGTTTATAACTGTTTAATTTCAGAAAAGTAATAAGACACTCTGCTGAACCGAATTTTGGTATTGGGTTATTGTAAGGGGAAATGTGTTAATTGCTTGGAAATATTAAAGCAATACCACAACGTTCACAATTAATACGGTAATTGAAGAAAATATTATAGCCAGGATGTATAATTTTGCTCTAGTTTATGTTGGGCTTAAGCCAGGTTTCATTTACAGCAAGAATATCAAGCTTATGGTGGGTAATCTGGACATGTAGTTCAGCAATTTATTTCTTGTACTTCTAAAATTTATGGCAACAAAAGTTAGATTACTGGGGTTGGGAGTTGATCATTGTTGGGTTAGAGTTGAGAGCTGTTTTAATGTTCAATATGATAGACGGAAACAGGATTGGAGAATTACTGATGCTTGTTTTTTGGGGAGTGTTCTTCCACTTAATTTTGTTTTGGTGTTTATTAGGGCTGTCCTTAGAACTATTACCTCAGGTAATAGGTCCTGATGTATTACTGATATTACTTCATCTACAACATGTAAAAAACAATCGAAAAGTAGTTCCTTATACTATTCTGGCATGTCCAAAAGTCAGTTTCGGGTTTACTCTCCAGTCCAGCTGGTGAATCTGGGAATCTTGAGGCAATGTTACAACTGCCTTATGTACACAGACCACCCTCTCCTCCTCCCAACAAGCTCAAATATATGTGAGAGATGCAACTATATAGCCAAACTGGAGGCTGAGCTCTCTCAACCCAGTGCTGGCACAGTCAGTCAGGAGGAGAAGGTAACCACACACACCACAAATCCAGTCTCACATAGACCTATTGCATCAGCAAACCAAACACACAAACACACAAAAACATACTTGGAGGCTCTAAATAAAAATCTGCCCAAGCAGCAGAGACCTCCAAAGCAGACATCCAAGCAATCGCTACTCCACAACAATACCCACGTATCACATAGTTCACAAAGTCAGTGTGCCACACAGTCACAGCCCTTAAGGCTAAACAACACACCTAATACACTTGTAATAGGTGACTCTATTGTCAGACACACTGACGTCCCACTCAACAGACTGAACAAGGAGAAGGTCACTGTAAGCTGCCTGTCGGGTGCCAGGATCCGCTACTTAACACAAGCACTCAGGTCACTCCAAAGCAGGTACAAATATGACTCCATCATTCTCCCTGCTGGTGTGAATGACCTGAGACGTACCTCCCTGGACTACATGAATAGAGACATAGAGGAGCTCTCTGATCATGTAGCACAGGCCAGTATGACCATGACCTTGAGTAGCATCTTACCCTGAGCAAGAATGATGCCACAGTATAAAGACACAATGATCAATTTTAACAACTGGCTAAAGTATTGGTGTCATTCAAAGGGGATCCAGTGTCTGTCAACCTGGGATGACATGCTCGACAAGCCACGCTGCTTCACTAGGGACAGTTTTCACCTGTCACCCCTGGGCTTTCAAATACTGGCTAAGGCTCTTGCCACCACCATAGTGCCTTTTTTAGGCAAGGCTCAAAAGACAAACCCACCTCCATAGACAACACAAGGAAAAAGAAACTAAGGGTAATGCTGCTCAACGCCAGAAATCTAAACCTCAAGATGAACTCCTCAGTATGGAAAATATTGATGACTGTGCAGTAACAGAAACCTGGTTCACCCCAGCACTACCAGGTTATACCTCATACCGTGCTTTTTGTCCCCAAAACTCAGACCGAACCACAAAAGGAGGGGGAGTATCCGTATTAATCAAAGATACAAATGCCTCCAGATTAGTGGCACTGCACGAAGCATCGGAGACAATCCACGTGCAACTAAGAGTGGGCAAAACTACCTTTCAGTTTGTAACCTGCTACAGACCGCCCTCCCAAACTCAGGAACCCCACTCGGCTTTCCTGAGAACACTGGAGAATATGAAGGCCTCTCCAAACACCATTATATTGGGTGACTTCAACTACCCAAACATAGACTGAGAGAACTACTCAAGCCTCGACACCCTTGCCCAATGGTTCCTAGAATTTATAAACTCAAATGCTATGGAACAACTGGTCACCACTCCTAAAAGAGGGGAAAACATATTGGACCTGATCATCACCAACATGGGGACTCTATGTTCCATACCAGAGGTATACCCCTCATTGGTAAGATCTGACCATAAATTAATCTCACTGGACATCCATATCCCATCCCCACCCCCAGCTAAGGAAACCACGGTGAAGAACTTCTCAAAAGCAAACTTCACACTTCTCAAAACCAAGGTGGAATCCTTCAAAGCCACTGAGCCAGTGGAAAAACTGCAGAATCCTTTACAAACGCATTCTATGGACACCTACAGGAATGCATGGATCGTGCTATCCCAAATAAAAACAAGACTCACTCCTCCAAAGGCAGTGGTCCCCAGCCATAAATAAGCTATACAACAGAAGAAGGAAGCTACTACATGATAGAGCAAAATCCCAAAAAGGGAAGACATCTCTGATCAGTACTAGCAAGAAACTACGATCCCTCATAAAATCATCTAAGGACAGCTTTGAAAGAAAAATTGCACAAGACGCTAAGGATAATCACAAGGCCTTCTTTAGTTATGTCAGGAACCTGGGTGGCAACTCCCAGATATGCTCTGAGTTAGTGCAAAATGACAAAAAATACACTGAACCAACAGACATTGCCAACATCCTGGCAGACAGGTTCAGTGCAAACTTTCCCCCCCTTCCCCCCCAAAAGAGCAAATGTCTATCCTGACAGAGTGTAGCCTCCCTGACATCACAGATGCACAGGTGAGAGCTGCCCTCTCCAAAGCAAAAAATGCAGCATCAATGGGACCGGACGGTGTCCCGGGCTGCATCTTACATGAACTCCAAGAAGAACTGAACCCTCACATAAAGTCACTGTTCAATCTCAGCCTTACTTCAGGATATGTACCCAAGGAATGGTGTACAGCAATAGTGGTCCCGCTCCACAAAGGTGGTGCCACAACAGACCCCGGAAACTATCGCCCTATAAGCCTGACTAGCCTGGTCTGCAAAGCTATGGAGCGTATCATCATGGAACTCATAAACAAAGACATTGTGAACCTCCAGAAACTGGATGCTACCCAATTCGGGTTTGTTAAGGGCAGATCTTGCCTTTTGAACCTAGTCACCTTCTTTGAAACAGTCATCAAGGCCATAGATGAAGGGAATGTGTTCCACACAGCCTACCTGGACCTTGCAAAAGCCTTCAACACAATACCCCACTCGGGCATCATAAATAAACTCACCAGCTTAAATATCAACCCCTATGTCACAAGATGGGCTGCAAACTGGCTCAGGGATAGAACCCACATGGTCAGAATTGTAGGTGTTATGTCAGACTCTAAACCAGTTACAAGTGGCATCCCACAAGGCTCAGTCCTGGGACCTCTCTTTTTCGGTATATATTTTTCTGAGGTACAGGCTAACATGGGAGAACTATGCCTGACCAAGTTCGCAGATGACTGCAAACTGGGTGCCATAATTGAATCTCTGACTGACACAAGCATCCTCCAAAAGGGTCTCACAGAGATGGATAACTGGTGCCAGAGCCATTGCCTAAAGCTAAATGCCAAAAAGTGCATAGTCATCCGCTTTGGGAAAAACAAAGTGCCCACAAATTACCACATAGGTGGTAATCCATTAAGTACGGAAGAAGTAATTAGGGATTTAGGGACCCAAGTAGATAGTAATCTCTCCTTTGACAATCACGTTGCCAAAGTGGTTTGAAAGACCTTCTATATAGCCCCCCTTATCATGAAAGGGTTCACATTAGATCAAGAGAGGTCATTGTGTCCCTCTACTCATCACTCATCAGGCCCATAATTGAATATAATGCCCCATTTGGGATGTACCTTACCCGACACCTGCAGAAAATGGAAAGACCCCAAAAGTGCCTCACCAAGAGGATCATGGGAGTCAAACAGATGCCCTATACAGTTAGGCTAAAGAAACTCCAGCTCTACTCAGTTGCTTACCACCTACTCAGAGGTGATCTGTGCCTGATGTATAAAGCCATGTCCAACCCAGAATTAATGGACATACTCCACCTCAGGAAATCCAAATCCCTTAGAGCTACATGCTCCAGGGACTTAAACCTCAGCACAGAAATAAATAGGACATGCTGGAGGGACAGATTCATATCCCAGAGGCTCCCCTCACTCTGGAACAAAATCCAAATCCATGTTAGGCAGAGTCTCACACTGACCCTCTTCAAGAGAAATCTTGATGAGTGGATGGGAGATCGTAAGTTTACCCCTGGGATCTCTTCTGTGTCCCTGCTAGACAGAGACACAGTAAACTAACCTTAAAAGGGCTATCTTCTGTGACCTACTATATAGAGGCACAGTCAACTAATCTAAAAGGGTGGTGAAAGCCAAACACACTCTAGCTAGGCTTATAAATGCCCTAGGGCAGATAGCCTAGTATCAACCTATGAACCTATAAAAACTTTAAGATAATATGTTGACACAAGTCATGTTTCATTAGCAACCAAAGATAGCCTCAAATAGTTGTCAGTACATCAGAAATAATAATTTCTGGAAAAGTTAAAAGAAACTGACAAACGTAAGCAGTGCTCTCATCCTAAGCTAAACCTGTACAGATATGTTTAGCTTATCTGTAAGACCACTGATATTCATAAGCTTCCTTATCCCATATCAGTTAAACTCTTACATGACATTATCAGAAATCATATTCCTATATGCAGTTTTAACGTTAGATACGATTCTGTAGTCTTCTGCCATCACATATATAGCAGAAACACTGAAAATGATTTCCTAGCAAACCCATGAGTGAAAAACAGCAGTTGGTCCCCAACAAAATCCCTCTTCCATTGCAGAAGCAACTCATAACACTTAACCTGACCTTACAAATCTTACTGACTCACTGACACCTTAAATATTAAAAATAAATACATGTATTCTCACAGCCCAAAATTTCACATGATATAGGAATGCCTTCTGTCACATAAGTGCATGTTGTATTTATATGTTGGTGGAGATTTATGCTCTAGTTATGGTATTATTGAAACTGTTTGACTTACAAAGACACAGGAAATCAAGGAGGATGGGGATCCCAAATGGTAGAGAACTCAAACCATAGATGACTGCACACGAGTCGATGAGAAGATGAGTAAAGGAATAGTGCTTCAAGCCTTTCATGGTAGCTCAGCAACTTTAGGCTAACGGTATTCTTGGTCAGATAAATGAGACCCTGTTTCTTTTTTGGCAGTTTGTGTATTTACTTTATAGATATATCTATTGCATGTGATGGCATATCTAATAATTCTTTCTTGTTTTCTGTTGTACTGCTTCACGCTACCAGTTTGCTACTATGTAGTTTCACATTACTTTCTTTCTCTAAAGTAAGGTCCTACTAAATTCTTATGCCTTTGTTTTGGTGTAAATTGAAACCATGACTGTAAATTGCGTGGACCACACTGCTTGACAATTTTTGCAGTCTAATTACTTAAATATTCTACATTAATAATCTTGTCTACAGCTTTTACCATCATTTATTAGGAACAGCTCTGCATTGGGCCACCTCTAGGTGAGTTCTGAGATGAGCTGAACCTTGTAAGGGGCCACTTGTGAATGAGTCCTGAGATGAGCTGATCCCTTGTAGGCCACTGAAAATTATCCTGCTTTACAATATTGCAGACTAAGTTTACTCTAGTAGGTATATGTCATATTCAAGTCTAGCATTAGTAATATGCCCCATTTTTCTGCAGTTTTAGTAAAGTCATCCATCATTACCAACATGGGCTACTGGTGTTCCACAACAGAGGTCAATTCCTCATTGGTCAGATCCAGCCACAAGCTAATCACCCTAGACATCCACATCCTGCTCCCCCCATTAAAGAAACTACTACAAAAAATTTCTCCAAAGCCAACTTCATGCTTCTTAAGACAGAAGTAGCAAACTTCACAACACCCATGCAGATGGACAATAGAGATACAACTGCTAAATCCTACACAAATGCACTTTATAAGCACTTACATGAGTGTATGGATCATGCTATCCCTAACAGAACCAAGATGCTATCCTCCAAAAAAGGAAGCCAATCTGGTGGTTCCCTGCCTTAAACAAACTCTACAACAGCAGAAAGAAACTGTTGCAATAAACAGTAACATCCCATGATTGGAGGAACTCCCTGGTCAGCCTCAGTAAGAAGCTGAGATCCCTCATAAAATCCTCCAAAGCTAGTTATGAAAACAAAATCACCACTGATTCTAAAGACAACCACAAATCATTCTCTTTCTATGTCAAGCATCTAACTGGCAGCACTCAGATCTGCTCTGAGTTACAGCACAATGGCACTAAATATACAGAACCAACTGATATTGCCAGCATCCTGGCAGATAGGTTCAGTGCTAACTTTACCGCCCTCTCACCCCCTAAAGGGCCCATCTCTATACTGGAAGAATGCAAAGTTCCTGTAATCATGGCTGCACAGGTAAAAACCACACTCTCCAAAGCCAAAAACACAGCATCCATGGGACTTGACAGCATCCCAGGCTGCATTCTACATGAACTACAGAATGAACTGGCACCCCACCTAAGCACCATGTTCAATCATAGCCTCACTTCAGGTGTTGTGCCCACTGAATGGCGCACAATGACAATTATCCCACTCCACATAGGATGAGCCACCACAGACCCCGGGAACTACCGCCCCATTAGCCTAATGAGTCTGGACTGCAAGGCCATGGAATGTATCATCATGGAACTTATAAACAAAGACATTGGTAATCTCCAAACTCTGGACCCCACCCAGTTCAGGTTTGTAAAAGGCAGATCATGTCTCCTAAACCAGATAGACTTCTTTGAAGCAGTCACCAAAGCCGTAGACGAGGGTAAGGTGGTTCACACAGCTTATCTAGATCTCACCAAGGCTTTTGACACCATCCCCCACTCTGGAATTATAGATAACTCACTAACCTAGGTATAAATCCTTATGTCACAAGATGGGTTGCCAACTGGCTCACTGACAGAACCCACACTGTGAAAGTTGGAGACTCCAAATCCAAATTCAGACCAGTGACAAGTGGAGTACCACAGGGTTCAGTCCTGGTCCTCTCCTGTTTATTATCTACTTTTCTGAAGTGCAGGCTAACACAGAAGATCTTTGGCTAATGATGTTCACAGATGACTGCAAACTAGGAGCCATAATTGAAACTCCTAATGATGTGGACATCCTCCAAAAGGGCCTCACTGAGACAGATGCCTCAAAGCCATGGCCTCAACCTCAATGCCAAAAAGTGCATTGTCATCCCCTTTGGTAAAAACTCTGTACCCATGAGCTACCAGATAGGTGGTAGTCTACTTAACACCGAACGTGTGATAAGAGACCTTGGGACACAGGTGGACAGTAGTCTCTCCTTTAATAATCACATCACCACAGTAGTCAGGAAATCCTTCTACGTGGCACACCTCATTACAAAAGGTTTCTCATCCAGGGAAAAAGAGGTCATTGTTCTCCTCTACTCTACACTCATTAGACTCATTATAGAGTACAACGCACCTTTTGGTATGTACCTCACAAGACATCTACAACAACTGGAAAGGCCGCAGAAATACCCCACAAAGAGGATTACTGACCTCAGACAGATGCCCTATGCAGACCATCTCAAAAAACTCCAACTTTACTCAGTCACATATCGCCTACTCAGAGGCGATCTCTGCCTAACATACAACCTATGTCAAACCCAGAACTGCTGGACATGCTCCACTTAAAGAGATCCCAGTCCCTCTAAGCTACATGCTCTATGGATCTAAACCTTGTTACCACAATAAACAGAACATGCAGGAGGGGTAGATTCCTGTCCAAGAAACTTCCCATACTCTGGAACAAACTACCTCTCTGTATCAAACAAAGCTTCTCATTAGCAGTCTTCAAGAAAAATCTTGATGATTGGATGGGAAATAGGAAATTCACTCTGGGGATCACCTCTGTGGCTCTGCTCGACAGGGGCACAGGAAAATAATTTTCTTGGGTGGCGAAAGCCAGGGTACCTTTTTGGCTAGGCTTATATAGGCTCTAGGGCCAATAGCCTAGTACCTACCTATGAACCTGTAAACCTATTTTCAGATCACTATTGAAATGTTGGTGTTCAAAATGCCGAATATCGAAAAGCTGAAAAAAAAAAGACTGAAGACCTGGAGAAGAGTGACTCTTGAACATTGCTCTTCTCCTTAGAACTTCTTTTTTGCAGGGGGGACCCTCCTGCCTCCCCAGAACTTATATATACCAACTTCAAGATCACCATACCTCAGAAAAATGGGAATATTTCAAGAAATGGCATCTCAGACTTGGTATATACAATTCTGATGTTTTGGACATTCAATTTCCTCATTTTGGGACTTGCGCCAGCAGGCCTCTTCATTTGGAATGTTTACCTCATTTTCTTGTTTCTTTGCTCAAAGATGATTCACAATGTCACTTCTTCCTTTTTGATTAAGCTGTATATTACTTCCGCTATCAGTCCATGGTCTGCTAACAACATAAAGTGTGTTTAGTTATTAAGAAGTCTGTTCTTCCTTCCTACACTACACATGTGCATGCATCTAAAAGTGGAATTTTAAAACCTGTGGTAGTGTGAATAGGGTCAGTGACATCTTTCTGTGGTAGACATTACTGAATGAACGTCTACAGATCTGCACATATCAGAACTTCAATATGGTGAAAATGGACACTTCTGACTATATACATCTCCATTGAGGTTGTTTTTTAATAAAACGTCTGGACAAAGGAAATAATTAATATGACTATTTCCAAGATGGCAAGTCTCTGTGCCCCACCATGGGTCTGTACTCATATAATCATTATTCTTACTGACAGTGTGCTTCCTTGGCAGGAGGAGAGTTCTCATATTCCCTTTTCCTTAACAATATGCAATCTTTGTGTGAAACTAATCATGTGAAAAGTGTGGAGCTTCAGCTCCCAACCCAAAGAGTACTGGGAGAACTAAACTCTCTCTAAAAACATTATTTTCTTTCTTTTTTTTATTGGTAATTTGTCAAATATTACATGAAATCAAAAATGAAAATAATATATATACAATTGTAAAACCTATAAACTTTAAAAACATTATATAACTATATACATTGGTGTCTGTTAAGAAGAAAGCCATAAATAAGTTTAAGGTGTAACCTAAAGAATGATATATAAGTTCATATATCTTTATCCATTTTCTCAATTATTTCTAGTATTTTCATCCAAGAGTTCTATAAAGTTGTAAGTCTGGTAGTTCTGTTCTTCAGAGTAGATATTTCCATTTGTCCAACTGTTCTAACTAAATTTTTGAATTCATTAAATGTAGGAGAAGCCTCACTTTTCTAGTGAATGGTGATGATTTTGTGAGCTGCTGCCATTAAAGTCCATAAGATTTGTAAATCTTTTTTTGGCACACAATCCAGAACAGGAGAGTTGAATAAAATCAGATTTTGATAATTGATAATTATCATTAAAACAGTCTGAAAAAATAATTAATATTATTCCAATACAAAGTAAGACACTTACATTCATAAAAAAATGTGTTGCCAGTCTGCTCTTATTTTAGTCTGACATCTCCAACATAGATCTTCACTTGCATACATCTTAGATAATTTATGTGGTGTATAAAAACTTCTATTCAAATATATCCAAGTGAATAACTGCAAGTTTATTGATGATGACTTCATGGAAGATTTTAAGATACCCCGGGATTCATGAAGCTCGGCGCAAGGCCGGCGTAAGGGCTGCGCCGGCGGTGCAGTGAATAGCTGGCGTAGTAGTGCCATTTGCATAGTAATGAGAGTGCGCCGCAACCACAGACACGTGCGTAGTGTACGTGAGCGAGCTCAAGTAGGATGTGTCCGGAGGCGTGGCTAAGCCGGCAGGCGGTGAGCAACCTAATGTGCTGACTGCCACGGTCCGCCCATAATAGTAATGGCAGCAGTCAGGGCCCGTGCAGAATGAAACGCACGTAGAGTATGCAACATAGTACCCGTCCCAACTAAACGGAGAAGCAAATACAACCCACGAAGGCTTAAGTGTACCCGTCCAAGGAGCAAAGGATACGCTTAAGACCGCGTTTGTCCCGCAATGCACCGTCAGTGGTCATACCCAGAGAAGGTGTACCGCAGCATGTCAGCGCGCCGCACCGACATAGGAGTAGCGACTAAGGT
>NC_056739.1:1773837729-1773899735 GCF_019279795.1 Protopterus annectens | reverse complement strand
CCAAGATGGCACCTATAACTGGAAACCTGGTGGAATTACACAGCCGCGTAAGGCATAACACAGGAAATACAGATAGGGACTACAGTAGACACTCCCCATACAAAGTCAGACCGCCGTCGAATACCGCGCACACAGCACTTGATCTGCCAGCAACAACATGAGGATCACTCGCTTCCATACTGTGGAACAAATGGGCGACCTGTGGAACACATACTAATGGCACAGTAACAACCTCAACTAGGAAGGTCATACGATGTTTCAACACTAGCGTTCCCGCATATAACGAACATCCTTCAATGAATAAATAGGGTATACATGTTCTGGCTGTTTTATATTGACAATACAGTGGCGTATATGTCCTACTGGGCCTTCTGAGGATTACTTAAAGCAGTTGCCAACCTGCAGCATTACATCAATACCATTTGGGTTAATCGTAGTAGAACATGGGTTTCGTAGCACAACATAATATGTGTATTCAAACACACATCCGCGATTGGGGAACATACAGCAGCGGTCACAACCACTGGCCAGATGGACACAGTCCAACATGTTCTACATTTTACATATGCACATTTGTGTCCATTGTAGGACCCAAAATTTGTCCTTTTGCAACGCCAACCGGGTGCGAGCGGAAGACCAAGATGAACTACAGCCGTGACTATGGCACAGCTACATATATGCACCGCCAGCGTGTTCAAGGTTGATGACAACTGTCCATGAAATGCGGGACATATGCACAGAAATCCACAGATTGTCGAGTCCACAGATGTGCATCCACATCCCATTCCAGCACACATGGAGGATTTGCAATGGGTACTGTCGAGGGTTGCAGCCATGGGATCGTGGGTATGCAGAAATGGGTGTTGGAGATGATTGGCAGATGATCCATTGTCCCGCCCCGTGGGAGGGATGTGGGTACAGAACATGCCTTACCACCCACCAATAATGACAATCATCCACCGGAGAATGCTACATGCAGCTGTGAAATGGGTACAGCCCTACACCAGTGTCCAGTAGGCATTTCCCAAGGATGGACAAACGACGGACAAGATGGCACCCATAATAGCAAACCTGGTGGAATCACACAGCTGTAGTAAGGCATAACACAGGAAATACAGATGGAAACAACAGTAGACACACCCCATAGAAATCTATACTGCCGTGCGAATCCCGGCGTACACAGCAACCAAGCTGCTAGCAAGTATATTGGGATCACCCGCTTCCACCCGCTGAACATACGGGCGACCTGTGGAACACATATTAATGGCACACCAACAACGACAACTAGGAAGGTCATAGTATGGTTAAACTATGGCGTTCCCACCCATAAATAACATCCTTTCATGAATAAATAGGTTCTACATGTACCGGCTGTGTTATAATGACAATACAGTGGCGGATAGTTCACAATGGGACCTCTGAGGATTACTTAAAGCAGTTGCCAACCTGCAGTACTACAGTAACACCATATGGGTTAATTGTGGAAGGTCACGGGTTCCGTAGCACTACATAATATGGGTAGGCAAACAGACATCCGCGACTGGGGAACATACAGCGGCGGTCAAACCCACTGGCCGAATGGACACAGTCCAACATGTTCTACACTTTACATATGCACATCGGTGTCCATTGTAGGACCCAAAATTTCTCCTTACGTGTTGGCAACAGGCTGCATCGCGACCCAGAAGAGGTGACAGCCGTGACTACGGCACAGGTAGATATATGCACCACAAGCGTGTTCAAGGGTGATGACAAGTGTCCATGAAATGCAGGACATATGAATAGGACTCCCAAGGTTGCTGCGTCCATAGACGCATGCTCACATCCCATTCCGCACACATGAAGGATGTACAATGGGTACTGTCGAGGGTTGCAGACATGGGATCATGGGTATGCAAAATGGGTCTCGTGTGGATTGGCAGATGATTCATTGTCCCGCCCGTGAGGGACGTGGCATGGCATATGCATTACTCCACTAATAATGCCAATCATCCACCGGAAAATGCAGAATGCAGCTGTGAAATGTGTACAGCCCTATACTAGTGTCCAGTAGGCAGTTCCCATGGATGGACAAACGACGCCAAGATGGCACCCATAGCTGCAAACCTGGGGGAATCCCACAGCTGTTGCAAGGCATAACCCAGGAAATACAGATAGGGACTACAGTAGACACTCCCCATACAAAGCCAGACCACTGGGCAGATACCGCGCATACAGCACTCAATCTGCCAGCACATAAATGGGGATCACACGCCTCCATACAGCGGAACAGATGGGTGACCTGTGGAACCATACCAATGGCACAATATCAACGTCAGCTGGGAAAGACATACGATGGTCAAACTATGGTGTTCCCACCAATGAAAGACATCCTTCAGTGAATTAATAGGATTGATGTCACTTGACCATGGAAAACACCCAATCAACAATAAAGACTCGCTGGCACCCTATGGCCACAAACCATGTCACACATAGGTAGATGGAACAGTCAACTGAAACATTTCGTCCACGACAGGTCACATATGGTATCCAAAGGTTCTTCATAGACATGTCCCGTGAGACTTACACATAACATGGAAGCATCCAGGCTTTAAATATCCACCCTTACACTTCCATTTGTCACTTTCTATGCGAACAATGAACATGTAGCCACAGCATGAAAAGCACAGACGCACTGCTAACGACACACACACGTCAACATCTCAGAAAGCATCCTATGAACACACGTATTACATAATATTGTACTATGACAAACAAACAAATTACCGCGGTAGCAGAATAGTCTCATTAGACACAACACACAAGTCGCTTTAACATTTAAACAGTTTATTATTGCAACTTCTTCAGAAAACAGCAGATTTACAAATGTCACAATCAACAATGTGAGTTTTAACGAGTTCTTAAATCTCACATTGTTGATTGTGAACATGTTTAGAATTTGCTTTTTTCTGAAGAAGTTGTGAAAGCAACGCAAACGTTGCATGTTTTAATAAACTGTTTAAACGTTAAGAAGACTTGTGTTGTGTCGAACTACGGGGACTGTTCTTGCCGCAGGTTGCTGGTTTGTTTGTTTTTCACGGTTTTGCAGTTTTTCCGTTTTTCCGTAGTATGATATTGTACTATGTCGAATCCTCAACAATCAAAGACCTAACAATGTATATGGAAGATATGCATAGCATATCACTGTAATACAACGGTACAGAACTGACAGAGTGGACAAATGTATGTTAACCCTACATCTGTATCTACACTACATTCCCTTTACAGGTGTTTGCTCCACCTGCCTCTCAAAAGATGCCTCAGCAGTTATCCATCGGTCAGCCCTGGTGTGTGGCCAACCCTCCACCTACTAATCTATCTACATCCGCATTCTTCAGCATAGCTGAGGAGGTCCCTCCTGTGGTGTTATAATCTAGACATCGTTAAACACCGAATGTAGACGTATGCCTTGTGATGTGCCCAAAGCCGGCCGTAGGCATACGCCAATCCTGCGGCTGCCGAGGGCGCCACTCTAGTAGGGCCACCTGTCTAGTAGGCGTGTCACGTAGGTATACCAAGATGGGTGCACCATGTGTTGTGGTGGCGTGCGCCATGTAGCCCCACAGCCTAGGGCAGCAGACGATGTAAGGCCGCTGCCGTCGCAGGGGTAGTACAGTCTGCAGGTATGTTCAGACGTGCCCATGTAACAGCGGTCCACAAGGATACCCATAGTGGTGACAGCTGCACACATGGCTATAGCAGGACACACACACGACCATGCATACAGCACAGTTAGACATACACACACCATAAATAGGCAAGTACACACAAGGTGTATGTCGTGTATGGGTACAGTGTCAGGACAGCAAGGATAGCTGTCTGCCACGTAATCCAGCAGATGTCTATGAGGTGTTCTGGAATACGGACGGTGCATGGACAATGTGTGGATATGCAACGCACACAGTTATATGTGTCAGCCGCAAATATGCGATACATGGGGAAGACAGCTGTCCATGGTAGAGCAGCGCACGCCCACAACATAGGTACATAGATATACAAAGAAAGAGATACAGACGGACACATCCGCCAGGCCCGTGAGTGTAATGTACACAGCAGCACCCCACCACACCATAGTAGGGTGCACGTGGAGAACACGCTACGGAGGTCGCCGACCAGAAAAAGCACACAAGCAGTACACGAGCTGCATCCCGCCATCCACAAACACAAGGATGGCGCCAGGTTATGGGTGTTCCGCGTAAACCTCAAAGCCATACTGTATGAACCCATGCAGCTGGGAGCCTGGACACACACACATGTGGCACGCATGATGATTAACCACACCCCACTTACCCAACCGCACAAACGTACAACACAGGTATGGTATGCGCTACGTGGACCACCGAGTACAGCACCAGCAGAGGCACATGTACAGGTGGGTGGCAACAACCGTACAGGAATGGCTGCTGGTAGGCACGGTATGTGTTTTGAAGCATCTAAAAGCATGTTCATCCGCAGAGGCAGCTGGAAACACACACACACACACACACGGAAGGTCCGGGAGCCGAACCTACGCCTATCTACATGAACTCACTACAGTATGAAGCATTTACAGAACGTGCTACCGAGTTTACTGAGCACAGCGCTGTCAGAGGCATACTTGTAGGCTGGTGACATCACCCGCAAGACAATAGCTGGCAATAGCCAAGGTATGTGTTGCGCATCTAAAAGCATGTTCATTCGCAGAGGCAGCTGGTAACACACACACACACACACACACGGAAGGGCCGGGAGCCGAACCTACGCCTATCTACATGAACTCACTACAGTATGAAGCATTTACAGAACGAGCTACCGAGTTTACTGAGCAGAGCGCTGTCAGAGGCATACTTGTAGGCTGGTGACATCACCCAAAAGACAATAGCTGGCAATAGCCAAGGTATGTGTTGAAGCCGCCTAAAAGCATGTTCATTCGCAGAGGCAGCTGGAAACACACACACACACACACACACACACACACACACACGGAAGGGCCGGAGACGAACCTACGCCTATCTACATGAACTCACTACAGTATGAAGCATTTACAGAACGCGCTACCGAGTTTACTGAGCAGAGCGCTGTCAGAGGCATACTTGTAGGCTGGTGACATCACCCGCAAGACAATAGCTGGCAATAGCCAAGGTATGTGTTGCGAAGCGGCTAAAAGCATGTTCATTCGCAGAGGCAGCTGGAAACACACACACACACACACACACACACACGGAAGGGCCGGGAGCCGAACCTACGCCTATCTACATGAACTCACTACAGTATGAAGCATTTACAGAATGCGCTACCGAGTTTACTGAGCAGAGCGCTGTCAGAGGCATACTTCTAGGCTGGTGACATCACCCGCAAGACAATAGCTGGCAATAGCCAAGGTATGTGTTGCGAAGCGTCTAAAAGCATGTTCATTCGCAGAGGCAGCTGGAAACACACACACACACACACACACACACACACGGAAGGGCCGGGAGCCGAACCTACGCCTATCTACATGAACTCACTACAGTATGAAGCATTTACAGAACGCGCTACCGAGTTTACTGAGCAGAGCGCTGTCAGAGGCATACTTGTAGGCTGGTGACATCACCCGCAAGACAATAGCTGGCAATAGCCAAGGTATGTGTTGTGAAGCGTCTAAAAGCATGTTCATTCGCAGAGGCAGCTGGAAACACACACACACACACACACACAGGGAAGGGCCGGAGCCGAACCTACGCCTATCTACATGAACTCACTACAGTATGAAGCATTTACAGAACGCGCTACCGAGTTTACTGAGCAGAGCGCTGTCAGAGGCATACTTGTAGGCTGGTGACATCACCCGCAAGACAATAGCTGGCAATAGCCAAGGTATGTGTTGCGAAGCGTCTAAAAGCATGTTCATTCGCAGAGGCAGCTGGAAACACACACACACACACACACACGGGAGACGAACCTACGCCTATCTACATGAACTCACTACAGTATGAAGCATTTACAGAACGCGCTACCGAGTTTACTGAGCAGAGCAGCGCTGTCAGAGGCATACTTGTAGGCTGGTGACATCACCCGCAAGACAATAGCTGGCAATAGCCAAGGTATGTGTTGCAAGCGCCTAAAAGCATGTTCATTCGCAGAGGCAGCTGGTAACACACACACACACACACACACACACGGAAGGGCCGGAGCCGAACCTACGCCTATCTACATGAACTCACTACAGTATGAAGCATTTACAGAATGCGCTACCGAGTTTACTGAGCAGAGCGCTGTCAGAGGCATACTTCTAGGCTGGTGACATCACCCGCAAGACAATAGCTGGCAATAGCCAAGGTATGTGTTGAAGCCGCCTAAAAGCATGTTCATTCGCAGAGGCAGCTGGAAACACACACACACACACACACACACACGGAAGGGCCGGGAGACGAACCTACGCCTATCTACATGAACTCACTACAGTATGAAGCATTTACAGAACGCGCTACCGAGTTTACTGAGCAGAGCGCTGTCAGAGGCATACTTGTAGGCTGGTGACATCACCAAGAAGACAATAGCTGGCAATAGCCAAGGTATGTGTTGCGAAGGGCCTAAAAGCATGTTCATTCACAGAGGCAGCTGGAAACACACACACACACACACACACACGGAAGGGCCGGAGCCGAACCTACGCCTATCTACATGAACTCACTACAGTATGAAGCATTTACAGAACGCACTACCGAGTTTACTGAGCAGAGCGCTGTCAGAGGCATACTTCTAGGCTGGTGACATCACCCGCAAGACAATAGCTGGCAATAGCCAAGGTATGTGTTGCTGCCTAAAAGCATGTTCATTCGCAGAGGCAGCTGGAAACACACACACACACACACACACACGGAAGGGCCGGGAGCCGAACCTACGCCTATCTACATGAACTCACTACAGTATGAAGCATTTACAGAACGCGCTACCGAGTTTACTGAGCAGAGCGCTGTCAGAGGCATACTTGTAGGCTGGTGACATCACCCGCAAGACAATAGCTGGCAATAGCCAAGGTATGTGTTATGGCCGCCTAAAAGCATGTTCATTCGCAGAGGCAGCTGGAAACACACACACACACACACACACACGGAAGGGCCGGGAGACGAACCTACGCCTATCTACATGAACTCACTACAGTATGAAGCATTTACAGAACGCGCTACCGAGTTTACTGAGCAGAGCGCTGTCAGAGGCATACTTCTAGGCTGGTGACATCACCCGCAAGACAATAGCTGGCAATAGCCAAGGTATGTGTTGCGAAGCGTCTAAAAGCATGTTCATTCGCAGAGGCAGCTGGAAACACACACACACACACACACACACACACACACACGGAAGGGCCGGGAGACGAACCTACGCCTATCTACATGAACTCACTACAGTATGAAGCATTTACAGAACGCTACCGAGTTTACTGAGCAGAGCGCTGTCAGAGGCATACTTGTAGGCTGGTGACATCACCCGCAAGACAATAGCTGGCAATAGCCAAGGTATGTGTTGCGAAGCGTCTAAAAGCATGTTCATTCGCAGAGGCAGCTGGAAACACACACACACACACACACACACACACACACGGAAGGGCCGGAGCCGAACCTACGCCTATCTACATGAACTCACTACAGTATGAAGCATTTACAGAACGCGCTACCGAGTTTACTGAGCAGAGCGCTGTCAGAGGCATACTTGTAGGCTGGTGACATCACCCGCAAGACAATAGCTGGCAATAGCCAAGGTATGTGTTAAGCCGCCTAAAAGCATGTTCATTCGCAGAGGCAGCTGGAAACACACACACACACACACACACACACACACACACACACGGAAGGGACGGGAGACGAACCTACGCCTATCTACATGAACACACTACAGTATGAAGCATTTACAGAACGCGCTACCGAGTTTACTGAGCAGAGCGCTGTCAGGAGGCATACCCCTACGTGGGTGGTATCATTTGCAGAGGCAATGCGCCCGAATTATGTCAGAGTGCGCAGTCACGCAGCCTGTTACCATCCCAAGGTCGCCATACAGTAACACGTTAGTGCTGCAGTCGGGAATACCAAGTAACTACTGATCAGTACATCACTGCCTACTGGGCATGCTCAGACACTTAGACTCGGCACAGAGCAGACATGCATACACATGGTGCGACGGCATGGGTGGCGGAATGTGGACCGTCGTGTGTGTCCAGCCACACAACAGCAACCTGGCCATGCCACAGACGTGGCCGTTGTGAAGGGGATACAGGCATGCACCCGGGGTATAACTGCAGTCGGGCGCGGTGTGCACTGTGCTGTGTGTCTATCTACACAGCTGCCTACTGGGCATGCTCAGACACTTAGACTCGGCACAGAGCAGACATGCATACACATGGTGCGACGGCATGGGTGGCGGAATGTGGACCGTCGTGTGTCCAGCCACACAACAGCAACCCGCCATGCCACAGTCATGGCCGCTGCAGCGGGAATATCTAGGTGCAATTAACCATGGGTAGGACTGGCCTACAGTTTGTTGCATGCTACAGACAACCCTCCCAAACACAGGATACCTGCACAGACGTCCTGAGGACACTGGTGAGTGTGCATGCTCTCACAACAGCACCGTATTGGGTGACATGAACCACCCATACATAGACTGGGAACATTACCCATGGCACAACACACTACGCCACCGGTCCCAGGTGTTCTCACACCTGGCCACTGTTAAACAGCCATGCACCATACACACTAGGGGGGGATGTCTAACAGTTCTGCCCATCACACATGGTGAGGATATGCCCCACACAGGATGTACAGCCCTCAATGGTGATGCCAGACCATATAGTGGATCCACTGGTCATCCACATCCTGCACCCAACACCAGCATGGGGGACCTAAGTGATGACCTCTCCACAACAAACCACACACATCATACGACCGGTGTGGTACCCTACAAGTCCTCCATGCCAGTGTTGAACACAGGCCAGACTGCCAACCGCCTTACGAATGCCTTCTCTGAGCACCCCCATGCATGTCTGCAACAGGCAAACATGATAACATCAGGACCTTGTCCACCACAGGTAGGCACATGGTGTGGTGGACCCCAGCCACTGACAAGCTGTACATCAACAGTTGGAGCTAATACATGACAGAGCAATGTCAGTACCAGGGAAACCATCTCCCATTCATACCGGCATCACCATACGGCCACACATACAATCATCCACGGCCGCCAGGGAGTGGTACTGCAGAGGGCACATGAGACAACCATAGGGCCTTCCCTAACTGTGGTAAGGACATGGTTGGGGCACACAGACTTGGCCGGAAATGGTCCAGAATGGTACAACGGTCACTGCACCCACAGACATTGTCTACAAACCAGCGGACATGTTCCATGCATACATCCACCCCCACCCCCCCAAGAGGGGACATATCCATCCCACCAGAGTGTAGCCTCCAAAACATCTCATATGGCCTGGAGTGATCTCATAAGTCTATGGCGGTTGACACAGCACCAATGGGCACCGATGGTGTCCCTGGCTGTGTGCTACCCATCCTCATTGAGGCCCTCGACCCACACATGAGGCCACTGTGTCATGTTAGCCTTACTATGGGCTATGTCCCCGATGGATGGCATATGGCATCTGTGGTCCCACTATGCCAGGGTAGTGCTCTTCTGGACTGTAGACAGCCACACCCTATCAGCTTGACAAGCCTTGTCTGCAAAGCTGTGTGGAGGTCCATACAGGTGCCCATGGATACAGACAGCGTGTACAGCCAATACCAGAACATACCCACAACAACATAGTCAAGGGTGGATCCTGCCTCCCGAACCTGCTCGTCCTGTCTGGAGTGGTCACCAAGGCCATTGATGGGGATACGCGGGTTTGCACACAGTACCATGACCTGGTGGGAGCGCTCAGAGTACACTCCACATGGGACTCATGGAAAGGCTTGCCAGCGCACATGTGGGGACATATGTCACCCGATGGTTCTCAGAAAGGTTGGAGGTCACACCACACAGGGTTGGTGTTCCTGGTGCCGTGTCACACTCATATCTGGTCTCCAGTGGAGGCCCACAGGGCTCAGTCCTGGGCCCCTGCCATACGGCATTCGACCTTCAAATGTGCATGCAATCATAGGGGATTGTGGCAGACAAGGTATGCAGATGGCTACACACCAGCCACCATACCCAACACCCCATGTGACACGGACATCCACCTAGGGCGTAATAGACATGGATAACTGGTGCCAGAGCCATGGCCTGCTGCTACATGCCAGAGAAGGTGCAGACCTACCCAGTGTGAAGGACATGTTCGCCCCAATGTAACATGTAGGTGGTAAGCCATTCAAAATGGTGGACATGTTCATGGAAATGGGTACCACACCTGTCGGTAACCTCTGTCAACACACACAATGGCAATGTGTGTGTGAAGGCATTCCACTGTGGCCACCTGGTCTGGAAGGAATCGCATCCACATCAGGGGTGTTCATTGTACCCCTGTACACATCACACACCAGAGCAATGACTGCGTACGATGGCACATCTGGCCTGTACCTAAGCTGACACCTGCAGCACTCAGAAGGACCACAAACGTTCCACAACGCAGGGATGACGGTGCTAGGACATGTGTCACAAGCTGCACGACCAAGGGGACTCCAGCTGTATACCTTCCCAGCACATCTGCTCTGTGGTGATCTGTGCCTGGCATACACGGCCATGTCCGACCTGGGTGACATGGGCATATTCCACCTCCTAGGCTCCAGGCAAACACGGGCACAGAAGCGACTGTCAGACACCTCACCACAAAGATGAGTGGGACATGCTGGGGGAACAGGGTCAACGGCCAGAGACCCCTACGACACGGAGAGGAGTGCCAGCCCATGTTAAGGAAAGGCCCTGACTGCCTTCGTCCAGGAGTAATCATGATGTGTGGATGTGTGAACATAGTTATGCGCCAGGCATCATCCATGTGTCAGTGCTGGACGAGGGACTGGGGACTGATGCATGTGGCATCCCCATCCTAAGGGGTGTTAGCAGCCACACACAGTCATGCTAGGTCTTCACATGTCGTAGGGCACATAGCCTGGTATGTACATGTGCGCCTATGTACCTATGTAGGGGTCCATGCCAGTTGCGGGTACCTGTACTATGCTGATGTTGCCAGACATGCCTGTGGGTACCCCATGACTACACGTGGGGAACTAATAACAGTGCTCCCAGTAGGCACATGCAAGTACACCATCATTGTCATACGGGTTAACTGAACCAACATGGTGCTACACATGTAACCACCACGCATACTGTGTACACAGATCAATGAATGCTGCACCTGCCCTACATGGTATGTCTGCTGCATGATGTCAGTGCACAACCCACATCACATACACACCTGTCACCAGCCATACACACACACCACAACATACACATCACGCACTATGCGGACACAGGTATCACATACACCTCTCACTATCTTGTCCACCCTGTGCATCAGAATATGTTTGCATAACCGTGCACCAATGGTGTAGCTCACAGTTCTGCGGCAGAGACTTCATCATATGCACAGGGTGATATGTGCCACAGGCATGGGCTGTACCAATGGATGACATCATGTGTGTGTGTAAGGGCCTGTGCATTGACTGGGCATGACTGTGTAGATTGCATGTGGATGTGGTGGAGCCCTACAGTTGTGTTTGCTGTGTGTGGGTATGTGTGTACATGGTTCAGTCATCTGTGATGCCTACACCGGGTATGCTTGACAGCCCCAGACTGTACAGTGCAGGTGTTACGGCTCACTGTGTCCGCCTGCGGCGACGTGACCCGCCTGCCTGGGGTCGCACGGGCACTACCGGTGGAGATACAGACTGTCCACCCTCCGCTGTCACATGTCCGCCGGTAAGCTGCCCACGCCGGGCTGTCCAGGGCCACGCCCACGTGGCCTGCTGTGTCCTGGTGTGGTTGGTGTAGTAGCAGCTGCACTGCTGCTGCTACCAGCACTGTGTGGGTGGGCATGGGAGGTGGCACGCACACGCTGACCTGCACCTGTTGGTGTTACTGGCCCACACCCACGTGCCCTATGCCTCACCCCTACCATGTGTTCCAGCACAGACAGCTCACGGATGGCCATGCCTCGGTCGAGGATCCCAGCCATCTCACCCAATCTCCTATCCAGAACATCGGCAAGATGCTGTTGGGCATTCGCCAATGACTGGATGTTGTCATTCAAGGAACGGATTGCAGACCTCTGCAGCCTCTGCCCTTCCAGGTTCTGCCGTTCAGCACGTGCCTGTGCCGCCATTACAGTCTGGAACATGCGTCTGGTTATACCAGCTGCTGCACCCTGTACGGCAGGTGTATGTCTAGCGGTGCTCATCCAACGAGCAGCACCTGCCACATGCCTGTGTGGCACTGCACCAGTCATTGCACTGGCAACATCATGTGTAGCCACACCTTCTGCAGCCACCACACATTCCTGCTCGGTGCCAACAGACGCTGACTGACCGTCATCTATGGGCAATGGTGTTGGGGTATGTGTCGGCATCTGAACCGTGTGCAGGGATGAATGGGACGTAAGTGTGATGTTCTCCAATGGCACAGTGTCTGCCTGTGACGACCCTGCCTGTGCCTCATGCACATGGTCATCACCACTAGTATCTGTGTGGACACTAGCCTCAGATGGCCCGCAGGAGGGGAACTCACCTACAGCACCTGTCAATACAAAGACATACCATCCGTTACAATACAGACATACACACACACACACACACACACACACACACACACACACACACACACACAGACACATCATGCATGTGATATTGCAGGTGGCATGCAGCATTCCCACAGCACAGACCAGTGAATGCAGACCAGACATTCATAGTGGCAGTATGCACACTGCCCTGGTGGGTACACTACAACAGGCAGGTGTCTTTTAGTAGGCATGCAGTACACACATTCATGGTAGTTTGCATGCATCACCGTGATAGGCCACGGGCGAGTTGACACTACACATGGCTGCCGACACTATGTCATGTACACTGCAAACATGTGTAGTATCATGTGGACATGTGACAATGGTGTCCCACCACATGCACCACATCACAACAGCTGTCACAGTGCAGTGTTATGTGTACAGTCTACAGATACAATGTATGGGTAACAGGGATGTCTGTGCAGGTGCGGTTGGTGTGAGCTGTATACATAGCTGTACAGTGTGGAGTGCAGGCACTGTGCCACTGCACAGTAGCAGGACACAGGTATGTTTCTGTGCGATGCGTGACCTGGACGCATTACATTGCCATGTCTGACAATCAGTTCAGCTGCTCAGCAGCACATATATGGTGGACAATGGTGGCACCTGTAGTAGCTGTGGACAGGCATTCCATGTCACTGGTGTATCACATCGGATGTCCAGGGGGTCCACTACAGTGATGAGGCCACTATGTGTGTACAGGGTGCAACAGTGAATACCCACTGTGGATGTACTGTGTGACAACATGCCTATAGGTATCGGCCATGGCCTTGTCTGTCTGGGTCATTGACAATTGTGTGTGGTGGACATCGTGCACACGGCCCTGTGGTGGCCCATGTCACATACAACCATACTAGTGTAAGGTGTCACATTCCCTACGGATATGCAGACAGTGTGGATGTCTGCCATGTCGTGCATAGGTCATGTCATGGTGTGAAAATGTTGCAGACAGACATCCACATGCATGGGACATGGTATGTGCCATGTCACAACGTGTGCACCCGATGCAGGGGCATAGGTCACATTGGTAACACCTGTGCTCTGGCCAGATCACAGCTCACTATGTGGTACTGTGTGCATACTGCAGAGGCATACCAATGCATACTACACATGCAGCCATTGTGGAACACCGACACCATTGTATGCATAGCTGACTGCACGTAACACACCAATAGGTTGTGTGGTGTCATGCCACTCTACGCTAACGGTTGTATCTACTGTACATGGGTGGTGTGTGTGTCGGGTGGTGCAGCCTGTATACCGTGACTGGGGCACACACAGGTGTGCATGTCATACCTGGACACATGGGGAATATCAATACACCGTATCATGCCTTTGACTAGCAACAGACTTACCTGCGACAGACCCTTGTCTTTGCGACACGCCAGACGTATCTGTAAAGGAATGACACAAAGGTATACACATTATCCATTACTATCGCCACAGTCAGCACTGTGCATGTCACATCATGCATCTGTGAGTTCGCATCTGCTATGCACATGTCTGGTAACACAACATAGCATACTGTAGTATGCATCTTGTGTGGACATATATCTGGCATGTGTTGCTATATTATGTGTTGTACTATGACACCCACTCCCACGTCGCTTATCATACAAACATGCAACACTGACTTACCAGGCAGCTCCGACCTCATAGTTTGCACGACACCCACCTCCACGATGGACGCAAGAGTTCCTGTGTGTTGTTCCGTGGGTGTACCCAGACTGGCCAGGAGCTCCTCCGTGGCTGTGAGTGGGGGCTGGGTTGGTGGCCCACCACCTGTCCCACGTTGTTGTCTGGCGATTGCAGTGGCACGCTGTCTTGCATGCCGGATCAGGTCTGTGCAGTGCCTGCGGATCTGCTGGTAACTGCGGTTGTGTCCGCCCAGGCTGTTCACCCTCCTGCACATCTCCTGCCACATCTCCTCTCGTTCCTGTGCCTGCTGTGGCGCATGACTGAATAGGATGTCATGATTTGTATGGAGGTATGGTATAATCACCTCATCCTCCTGACGGATGAATGCAGGAAGCCGGGAACGTGGCATTATCTGTAAGACATAATGATGGTGGCAGGTCAAAGTTACACTGCTGTGCTGGCATACTGTTGGAAATACATTGCTATGACATGTACAACATCTGCACAGTAATCTGTGAAAGGCATCGTGGCGGTGACACAGCCGATGTGTTGGCTTCACACCATTGAGCAGTGGGTGTCACATCATATCTGTGTGCCACCCCATCACACTGTACACGCACCATGTAGATGTTAGCCTGCTGTGGACATGTGCACCTGGCTGCACCTGTGTTCATATCAGTTGGCATAGGTCCCCATGTGACGTCGGTGCTACTGTTCACCTGGACGCTGTGTATATGTCAGTAAACATCACGTCTGTAGCCATTGTGAACGTCAGCAGTGGCACTGTACACATACACATGGACACCTGCACATGCATGTGTTGTGCCATGTACATCCACACAGCACTGTACAGGTGTTGGACAACTTGCCACAGCTCACCTGTGTTGCACATGTGATAGACATAGGGCATTGTGTAACCATGACACATTAGCAGGAAAGGCCATGCATAGCATGTACACACACACATTGTCCAGAGCAACACACAGCACCTGTAACACCACAGGGTGCATCACCGCCACATTACTGCTGTGTATGGTTGATAGTGAGAGTGCCTTTTGTCCATTGCACCATGTAGGATCAGGATAGCTCATGCAGCCTTGCTGGGCAGGGCTGCATGGTATGGCAGGGTATGCCACATACATGGCACTGGGTTGTGATCCACCTGGGGGTTGACGATATTGGCAGGGTGGCTGTCCATTCCATATGTCATTGCTATGTGTATATGGACATTCAACATGTCTATCACCATGGTGTGGACACTGGCCTCAAGCAAGGTATGCTGCACACTGCTTGCTGAGGGTGTGTCAGGTGCATGCAGGTATCACACATCCATGCATACACTGTAACCCTGGCAGGTGCTATGTGCTGTGATATTGATCAACACAGTGCTGTATGTGGACACACACCGCTATCCCATGCACATGGATGGTTGCCTGCACTGATGTGGGTACCACATATGTGTACATCCAGTGCCTGCTGCCACCCCCATGTCTGCTGCTGCACTACACACCGCCATCCCTCCCTCTGTGAATGTGGTGTTGGGCACAGCATAGGTATCCATGTATGGGGACAGGGATGTTCACATAGCAGGGTCAGTGATGGTATCGTCGATCTGACCATACACGTATGACGCACCCCTCACACATACAACCCATTCATATTGTTGTTCACAACGGTGACACAGCTATACTGCTATGCCGGAGACATTCACAGCCATACATACACAGATGCATGCACGTCCATCTGTGGCATGGCCTGGACTATTGGTGTGGTTCGGCACATAACGTGTTTGACTGCAGCTGGCGCAGACCTACTGTGCACATGTCTACACGGTAAGCCTGTTGTACAGTAGGCATCTGTGATGTGCTGTGCAAATATCATATCTGCACATTTGGTTGGTGTCCATCAGTCCACGGGCCAGTGGTGGGACACACACGGATGTTGCTGAACATATATGCATGCAACCCTGTACAGCTGTAACGCTAGCCTCTCAGATGCTCATGTGTCGTGGACGTGAACACCGTACACGCACATGTGGTTGTGGTCTGCCGTCCGCACTCCATCTCCTCCTGTGGGTTGCTATCATCCCACACCCTCCTTGTATTGTATGTTCAGGCTATGCACCTATGTGGGGCTTGTGGGCATGCAATACGATACTATATGCCTTTGCACCCATCACAGACAATGTCACACAGGTACACCGCAGCCGTGACACGTCACAGCTTGTTGTCAGCACATCACATGTGGTACACACATAACACATCTCCTGTGGGACATGGTCAATTGTACGGGCATGTCCAGCGGTCACATGCCACAGCTACCCCTACATGACGGCTATGCAGGACATGTGGCTGTACAGCTACTGTCACATGTACACGCAATGCCCCTACCTACATCACGTGGTACTACCTGTGGGTATGTGCGCCTGCATCCATGCTATGGCCATAGATGACAATTGTACATCAATATGTGCAACATACCTCATTGGGGGTTGTCATGTGCACATGTTCCACGTGTCAACGCATTGTTTGTGTCTGTTGGGCGGTCATTGTTGTGCATGGTTTACATGGCTGCCATAGCGTACTGTGTGTGATTCCAGGTACTTCATTGGGCTACCAGCATTGTACATTTCCACAGCACATTCCGGACATCATGTAGCCATCTTAGATGACAGTGGGAGGTGTTCCGCCATGTGCACATATGTCACACAGTACGAGGGTGACTGACACACATTGTCAGGACTGGGTTCTGACTGCTGTGGATGTGTGTAATGGTGTTGACGACCATGACTGCCCAAGATGGTGTCATCTGGATGTGTAACATTCACAACACACACCTACCTTCACATAGCAGCACATCGTCCACGACAATGGACATTCCTGCATGAACACTGTGTGCAGTATGGCTGTATGACCACTGCATGTACCACTGGTAGCCACCAGCATGGCTGCCTACAACAGCAGTGTGTATCCTGTGCAAACATGGGTTACACCTGTCACAACACACCTGTGTCAGATGGCCCTGTAGTGGGTGACAGTGCAGTTCCACACATCATGTAACAGTATACATCGTGCACCAGTATGTTGCGGACATGTGAACGGCTGTGCTACTCAACATATGCACGCATGACACATCACCTGGTACACCGTGGTCTGCCTTGCCACCTGCTATTGTGACCACCCTGTGATGACATTGTACAGGCCACATGGACTGGGACATGTGATGGCTCAATGGTGAATTAACCCTCCGGTGTGTGTCTAGCCAGGTGTCCAGTAGCCAGTGGTCTGCACACAGAGATACTGTACATTGGCCTACTCTGTCACTGGGACTGTTGACTATGGTCATACTGTACTTATGCAGGCATGTGGTGTTTGTCCAGTCTGACAGTCATGTTCAACCACACTACCGTGGCACACATGACCTGCAGACATCTGCCTAAGGTGTGCAGCCCACATGTACATCTTCACATGCTATGCTGCCTGTGCAGCAGTGTCACATGTCTGTCTCCAGCAGGGCTGTCACAGGCAGGCACAGCATGCAGTGATGTGTGACAATGCTTACACCCTCCACTGTGCTGTACACAAGCACTGCACACACAGTACGGCACGCATGTCATTTATCTGCAGTGCCTGGGACCTGCCTCCATGCCCTACACAACACACCTGCGAGTCCAGATTGTACACAGATCATACCTCCCAGGCACATACCTGGACTGCAACACACACGGGTGGGTGGTCCCCACACCACACAGTGATTTACACACATACTGTATATTCCCGAGACACATTGCATCATAGGTAATCCATGTTCAGATACCCATGTTCGTGACCGCTACACACATTGTGACACGCGACGGTGAATACACTGTACACCACAGGTTACATGCTGGCCGTGTTGTCATACTGTACATTGCACCTGGGACAGTTGCTACTGCCATGTACTGACAGCAACACGCACTTCCCTAGTATGGACTCCCATGTACCCACACATGCTTGGCCATGCAGTACGCATAGCTGGGTGACACATTACACGACACATACCATACCTACACTACCCTTGGCATGCACCATACCTCCATGTGTCTGTGTGCTATACCTACAGACATCCCCCCTCTGTTTGCTGAACATCCATGCTTCTCATCCCTGCTAGCCACGCCCTAGACACACGACCATCGCAGCATGCATAGTACATATGCTCTACAGCCGGTAATACCAACATCCACTGACAGAGGTAGTTGATGGCATGGCACCCGTACGATGGACAGTATATGTGACTATGCCAACACATATCACAGTGCACTTCCACTACATTTACGCACTGGTAGGGACCATGCTATTCCACACAGAGACATGGTGGTACTGGCCTTTTCACAGACGCCACAGTGGTATTCCTGTTCCATGCACATGTGCTGTATGGGCACATGTGCAGGCTGTTGCACGGTAGTTATGTTCACATGTGTGTGGTGCATCACTTGACAGTCATGGTGGGTCCTCATGGTGCATCACATACCCACAGCTAGCTACCTACACATGACTGCCATACATTGCAGTGTGGGCCCTCACACAGTGTGGTGGTATGTCTCTGCTGTTTGGCTACATCCACATTCAATGCAGCATACAACACTCATGCAGGCATTGCCAACACAGATGTTGCTGGCATCGTGCCTGCCAATGGGGTACCTACCGACAATACACACTCTCACTCACTACAGGGTTCCAATCCATGGCTGGACATTGTATTAACCCTGTGGACACATACATGGTACTGCCATGCACACGTTATGTCCTAGGACACGGTCCCAATGTCACCTCCAATCTCCGTAGTTGTTGTATCCCGCAAACCTGGCTGTTATATGTCTCTGCAGCAGCACACTGCATTGACTGCTAGCCTGTTCATGGACGTTGTGTACCCTGACCACCACACTACCACATCTATCACACTACACATGGGTGGTACTGCATTGCACGTATGGGGCTGCATTTGTACACCCATGACTGGGCCATTCAGTATGGCACTGGGCCACATCCTCACATACATGCTCCACACACTCATTGACGACCTCCATGCCTTTACTGGCACCCTTGTTGGGCTTCTGTGCGCCACAGCACACCACATCCACATGCTGGCCACCTGTCATACCATTGCATGGGTGGTTGGTGTGGTACAGAGGGTGACAAATCAGACATTATCCGCACTTTGCCCTTCAGCGCCGCTCCACATTATGGTATTGCCAATGTCGGCATCCAGCATCACATCGCACTTATGTCTCAGGATGTTACGCCATGTGACTCCTGTGCAGGTCACACAGTGGTGCAGGCATATCATGCTAACTACAACATGTCAGGTACATGTGACATTGCACAGTCCTCAGTCATGTGGCCCCTCATGCTCACTATTTGCTTACATACACTACATGCTGTCACAGAGTACTGTCCATGCCTACATATACCACATCTACATACCTTGCAGCATTGTAGCTCAACCTACTCATACTGCTAACAACCATACAGGTGTCAGTGTGGCAGATATATCATGTAGATGTCATTGCATCAGTTACATCACACATAGTGCATACACATCACCTTTGCATAGTGACAGTCATGCACTGTGTATCACATGGATACTGTCCCCATACATGCATATCACATTGTACATGGTTGCTGTACACACACATGCCCCACATGGTGCTGTGGTTGCCATATTCCACTATGGCGTGGGTACACATGTGCAGGGCCACACATTTCTGGACTGTATGTCTAGCTGATACATTGGGTGCACTTGTACCTGTGCCATACACACATGTACATGCGGCAGTGTTACAATAACACATGTGTGGTGTACCTTACACAATGGATACAACTTTACATGTCACAGTATAGTCATGCCGTGATGTCTACCCGGCTCAGACAGTTTACATATGCAAATGACAGTCGTGAAACACATCTGTACTCACCTGCATACCACTAACACAGGGGTGTCATCTACTCTGGCATGGGCCATGTTCTCCACATTACTGATGCATGTAGTACTCCTACATGGCGTTTGCAGTGGGCAGGGTGAATGGAGCACTCCTGCATGTGTGCACACATGCCACATTGCTCAGCCTGGGCATCTGTGTGACCTCCGCAGACTGGACACACACCGTGCTGTGGGACATAGGTCCTGTGCACATCCCACAGGGACACACTGTGTCACTGGTCATGTGATAGCTCCCTTGCTGGTAGGGTGACACAGACCCATGGTACCACCACAGCGGAAGTACTGTATAGACATACAGTTGACATCCACCTCTGCTGTTCAGTGGACACTACTGTGGGGGGGTGACACTACTGTGTACATTGCACATGTGTTTACACACGGCCCTGCCGGACATCATTGTTGCACACATTGCACCTGCTACAGAACATTTGGACACGGTTACTTGCTGTTCCCTCCATTTCAGGTACCTATTCTGCTACTACTCTGTCCCATATGTGCAGGCCATACATATCCTGTTTATGTACATAACATTAGGCCATCCCTCCATCATGCATGCTATGCCTGTGATACTGTATATGATTTCTGAACATATCCATCATGACAGCTTTGCATTACACATAATTGACATGGTCACCCCTACTGCGAGGCATACGCACGCCGCGCACATTCCGTATGACATCGACGGTATATGCCCATACACATGTGTGCTGTGACACTATACATACATGTCCTATCCCCTGCTGTGGCACTTCATTGTTGGATATCCACTGCCAGCATCAGCATGGGTGGTGGCATTGTTCTGTGTTTGAAATCCCTATGGCGGACCTTGGGTTATCCCGGCTGTGTACATGTTGTCCCACTGCTGTGCACACGTTGTCCACAGTCGTTGGTATGCTCCGCGGCTTAGCATTACATAACCACCTTTCACCACTCTCTGACTGATGGACAGGTATCTTCACTTACACACACCATTCACATACAGTGCAGATTCGTCATACGTATCATGCGTTACACACCAGTACATCTCGTGGGTTCGACATACCTTTCTGGCCTTTGGTTCTGTATTCATCACTACTTGCTTGATACTCCTTGTTTTGTCTTCACTATTTGTTCGGTATGAACATACGGTTTGAATATCCAGGGAGTCTTCCTTATATTCGCCGCTTACCTGAGGCATGTGGGTTCATCACGCCAATAGCTGTTCCTCAGTGTGTACTTATGCGCATATCACCGGTGATCCCCCTCCATTCAGACGCTACGCCGGAACTAGGCCATGGTTCATTCCTCGTGTGGGCGTTGGTTATTTGCAATACCTTAGTGGGGATGGTATGTATTGTATCATGTTTGTGTGACTGCATCCGCTATGTGTGGTGTCAGGTACATTTCGCTGTGGTGTTAGCCGTGGATTGTGTGTGTTGGGTATGGTATTTTGTTCGACATGTGGGTGTCCGTGTCCAGGCGGCATCTGTCGATGGCGTTGTGCATTCAGATGTGTAACATAGCTGTTATATTCCTGTACACAACGGATGCAGGGATGCATCAGCTGCTGCTAGTGTTTCCCACGCAGCTTGTTGTGGGTATGCCGCTGTCATTGACTGCCTGTATGTTTTTGCTACGGTTTCCGCTGGTATCCCTTTGATATGTGCGATGGGGTATATCTGCGGATGTGGGTGACGGGTACGGGGTGTGGGTCTTGCATTTATACATACACGATATGCTTGTGTGTGTGCTCCATCCCTGCTTGGGGAGCTGCAGGTTACCTGTCTGTTGTTCTGGGACTGTTTGTTTTGTTGATGTCGCGTGGTGTCGGTATCGCCTGCATGTGTGCTTCCTGCACGATTCCTCCTTCACATCGGTTATATATCTGCGGTTGTTCATACGTGCCTACTATCCATTGGCATTTTGTCACTGATAGTTACGGTGATTGTGGTCCTGTACTTGGGACGGCCTGTATGCTACCGGTTGCCTCCTATTCGTGTGGCTTTGCTTACTTAACAGTCGTGGAACACACAGCGGTATTTACGGACGGTAGGTGGCCACGATCGGTGCCGGATAGCACATGCGATTTTCGCCGCACATGCCTGATGCTGTGTAACGCTGCCGACGATCGTGTTGAGTCTACCATATGGCCGCCATACATACGGTCATGGTTTGTACATGCGCCCTTTGAATCTCCTGTTGGCTATGGTCCTGTGGTACATTCTGGGACATTTCCGCTTTGCATCGCTTTTACGCCGCCACGCGCCTAGCCACTGAGGAGCTGTCACTACTACTTTGTGGGTACTGCTGTACATACGCCTATGTTTCCTGTACTGTATGCCTACGCATGTTATTCCTCTCCGCCTGTGACATGTCACCTACATACACATTTTACAGTGGCACACACATTACACACACACAGCGGAACACACGACAACCTCACCTCACACATACACATATTGCCGCCATAGCTCTCAACCTTCCATTTCCAAAATGAGGAACACACACCTTCATAATATGGAACAAATGGGCAAAATGTGGAACACATACTAATGGCTTACTAACAACTTCAGCTAAGAAGGTCATAGGATGGTTAAAATATGCTGATTTACTTATAAAGAAGAACCTTTAATGAATTAATATGATTAATTTATATTTACCAGGATTTCATTTCAATAAATTCCTAACAATGAATGTGTGACAGACTATTTCAATGTGGAACTTTGAGGAACTTCGAGGAACATGAACTGTTTTAGACCCCAAATGAGGTACGTCCTCATTATGACGCACACTTGAGAGGTATGATTGCCGCCGCACCGACGGTTTCACACAGTACCTACGTTGACCGTGATCGCCGGGCGGTGTGTACCTCCGCATCCATATCCTATGAATATGACACGCACATATCCCGTTACTGTACCGTGGCCTGGCGATCATCCCGACCCGCGGATATGCATTGATGCAGGTTGACATTTCCATGGCTGGCGTTCCCTGCTCTGCCCACCCTCCCGGATGATCGGGTTGTCATTCACTATGTTTACTATGTGGAGATTTCGCCTCTTACTCATTTGTAAACTTGCATCCCTGGGATTCCATATTTACCTGTTGTACCTTATATCTGTGTATGTGTACATATATTTCTACATGTGTGATGATATCTATCTCCGTATCTGTGTATGCACATAAGTACATATGTGGTCAACTTGCGCCAAAAGTGGCAGCATACGGCTACGCCATCTGCTGTAGGACCGGCGTGCGGTTGAGGTGTTGGCGTTCCATGCTCCGCTGGCTATTGGGTGTGCAGTGTTTGGGTGGTGCCTATGTTGGAGTCACACATACATCCGCCCATACGGTACACATTACGGGCAGACATGTTTGTGTGGCGTCCATTTCACTGTGTGTGCAGGTAGGGAGGTGTCAGTCCATGGGGCCTACGCTGTCAGAGTATGTGCTATACGTTCCCTCTTTGCCAAGGCATAGGCATATTGGGTACGCCTCCGTCTACCTACTGGGGCTGGCACAGTGTGTTCATGGCGCTGAATGCCCTGTGCCTGTGCTTGCCTTGGCAGTTGTGGCGGGCTTGGTGGCCCTACACCATTATGTCCCTGCAGCAGCTGTTTCCGCAGAATCATATTGTGTAGCATACAACATACTATGAATATGTGGGCACATGTGCCTGGAGAGTACTGCAAGGCTCCACCGGATGTATCCAAGCACCGGAACCGTGATTTCAACATCCCAAACACACGCTCTATGATTATTCTGGTTTGTGCGTGTGCCTCATTATGGCGTTCTTGCATGTGTGTGTGTGCATTTCTGATGGGTGTCATCATCCACGGCTCCAGTGCATAGCCAGCATCCCCACAAGGTGACCTTGTGTGATGTCCCCTGGCAAATACCTGATACAGCTGTGAGGCATGCCAGATATGGGAGTCGTGGTAGCTTCCAGGGCTGCCAGCACACACATCCATGATAATGCCCCGCGCATTGCACACGACCTGGCAATTGATGGAGGGGTATCCCTTGCGGTTTATGTAGCGCCTACCCTGCTCCCGGCGGTGACTTGATTTCTATGTGCGCACAGTCTATCGCACCCAGTACCTCCGGTATTGTGCCACACGGTGGAAGTGGCGATATTGCTAGCCAACTCCTCCTGAGATCTGGGGAAGTTTATATACTCATGGGCATGTCAGAACATGGCATCCAGGAACTGGTGTAGTACCCTGGATGCTGATGCCTGTGAGATGCCCATTATATCCCCGGTTGGCCTTTGAAAGGTACCTGTAGCCAGTATTCGCAAGCTCACACATACCTTTGTGTCCACTGGGATGGGCTCCTCTGTTGTCTCTTGTTCTCAGGCGTGGCCGCACAGCTCCACTATTTGCTGTAACGTGTCCCTGTCCACCCTGTAGCGCTCTACTATCTCCAGGTCTTGCAGCCCCTGGTAGGTCACCCTTGGTCTGAACACTCTCCTTCTCCTATGAGGCCTACGGTAGTTGTCGGCACCCTCCTCCGCAACTCCGCCTGTCGCTGACACATACCTATGCATCACGCCACGGCGGCACCCAACATATACATATTAAAAGTTCCTGTGTGTTTACACCCTACGGTGCGGCATTTGGGAAATCGCTGTGTGTTGTGTGCATTCACACTTTATACTGTTGTGCTGTATACCCGGTGATGTCATTGGGTGTGTCTGTGCAGCCGTATCTGTGGATTATCTTCAGTGTTTTACCGCTGCAACTGCAACGGTATTGCCTTTAGTGTTACATTACAGTTGCCTGCATTGGCTTAGCTTTGCATCTTACATTACTGTTTCTGCACGTTGCACCTACTATTGCCTGCAGTGCATCCTGCAGGCACATGGCATATGATGCATTTTGTCTGCCGCCGCCGTTATGCTACCTCTGTACTTGGCTGTGCTATTTCGGTTCTTTGCTCTTTGCATTTCTACTACATCCCCTACTATCTTTGCATTCCTATGCCTCCCTTTTCCGCTTTAAGGGAGTCTGCATGCAGAGTTGTCAGCCGCCGTTTGCCCTTCCTGGATTGATTGGTGTTGATTGCTCATTACGGCTCCAATTACACTGCTTCCGCATTTCTTCATATTCTCCGCATTACCTTCCTATATCCGTGCTTTTTGACGCGGAGGCCGCCACATGACTGGGTTGGGGAACGAGTCATCCTCGTGCACATGCATCTGTGCGCATTATGTACTCTCAGCGCATCTATTTCCTCACACGCCGGTCCTACTGCTGTGATGTGCATTGTACAGCCCATGTTTGCTGGCCTCCAATGTGCTTCCTCCTACAGTGGCACACCCCTCTGCAATTGACATGTATTCCGTGTAGGCCACTCCTCGGTATACTACCGCTGCGCCGTTTGCTCCATCCTTACACCGGCGCCGGTTTTGCGATTCACTATTATCTGCCTCATTTGCATGGCATTGACTGCTAATACATGGTTACGGCGCCGAACACTGCCGCCACTCCTTGACAACCCTTGCGCTGGGGTTGAGGCTTTCCATACATACTATGGTGTGTGGTGGCTGTGCAGCTGATGTGTATTATACTGCTCTTTTAGGACATTCTCATATTATTTCATTGTTTTGCACCTTCTGTGCACATATCCGGGGATTCTGCTGTGGTTTCTGCATATAACATTTATGTCATTATTTACATTTTGTGCATGTTTTCTTTGGACATTCTCGGTGCCTTTCGCCATTGGCATATTGCACCTGTATGATACCTGACTTTGACAGCCTTCCATTACTCCTTGGTCATGTTTGGGTAAATCTAAACCGTTTTTCTTGGTTTACATTGCCGCGTTCTTTACGCTATTTCTGCGCCACTTCGTGGATCGATATTTGCCTTCATTTGTATGGTGCAATACCACACACAGTGTGTTTAGCATACCTACGCCGGGCGGCGAGGTCCGCGACGCCGGTAGTGCACGTGGGATTGGTTCATACCTGAATCGCTCGGTGGCCATATTTGGCTTTATAACGCCGACGCTATGCGGGTGCCTGGCGCAAGGTTCATGAATCCCGGGGATAATCTTTTTTCCTTTTTGTTAGGAGGGTGATTATTTATCTGTGTATAATAATTCCAGTATGTGTCTATTTGGTATATTTTTGTTGTTTTAATTATTTTATAAATTTTAGATAGATATTCAGCACCTTGATAAGGTTGATTATTAATTATAATAATGTAATCAATAAATTTTGGGACAGTATGTCTAACTGTATCTTGCATTTGTCCAATTCTATTTATAAGATATTGTCTTAGATTTTGCAAAAGTAGCCATGAGTGATTATTTATATTAGATTTTCTGGTTATCTGATCTTTAGTTAATAATTTCTGTTGTTCTACCAGCCAGTAGCTTATTGAACCTATCTTGAGCATATTAATTTTCTGAATTTGGTATGTATCAAGGATAGTGGGTGTGAAGGCTATAGGAAAGATCAGAAAGAACCATGAATTCATATTTGGGACTTTGTTTATGAACAATTTAAATGTTGTTAGTGTGATGTTCATATATTTGGATGGCAGTGTATTATTTTTATTTTTATCTTCTAGATAATCTTTTAGGTTCATAGGTTCATAGGTTCATAGGTTCATACTAGGCTATCTGCCCAAGGGCATTTATAAGCCTAGCCCATAGTTATGTGGCTTTCGCCACCCCTTTAGTTTGAATAAAAACTATGCCTATCATTTTTCTGTGCCTCTGTCAAGCAGTGACACTGAAGTAATCATCCAAACTAAAGGAAATGGTATTATAGTTAAATGATCTGATATGTTGTTATGACTAAGTTCAGTATAGACCTGTTCATGTAATTGTTTCCATATAGGTTTATAGTGAGCATTTAACCATAAGGTTATATTTTTAACAACAGAGGACATAATATATATCTCAATATCAGGTAAATTAATTCCTCCATCTTCCCAGTTTGGTAAATGTTTATTTAAAGCAATTCGGGGTTTTTTTGGGAACCATAAAAAATGTAATATTAGTTTATTATATCTCTGAGTGATATACTTGGGAGGTGGCAGTGAAAAACTTTGTATTAGATATAATACTTTAGGAAAAATAATTGATTTAATGAGGTATAATCTGTCTCCCATTGTAAACATATATTTCTTCCAGGTAGACATCGCTTGCTCTATTTTATCTAGTGTTTCATTATAATTATATATAAGTGAGTCAGTTAAGTCTTCAAGTAGATCTATGCCTAAATATAATATTTTATTATTTTCTGCTATGTATTTGGCATATTTTTTGTTTATATGTTTCTTTTTAGTATTACATGACATAATTTTCGTTTTGTTTTCATTGAACTGTAAACCTGAAATAGTTTGAAAATTATTTATTTTTTTAATCAAATCTTGTAAAGATGCATTAGTGTCTGATAGGGTAAGAAGTATATCATCTGCAAATAACTGTAATTTAAGAGATAAAGTTTTGTTGATGCAGATACTTTTAATATTACTATTTGATCTTATCTGATTTGCAAATGGTTCTATAAGTAATGCAAGTAAAAGTGGTGATAGGGGACAGCCTTGTTTAGTTCCTTTTTTGATTAGTATGGGACCAGATCTATATGAACCTAATTTAACATATGCTATGGAGTCTTTATATAGTGACTGAATAAGGGCAATAAAAGATGTAGGAAAATTATATTCTTTTAGGACTAGTGTAAGGAAATTCCAGTTAACAGAATCAAATGCTTTATTAATATCTAAGGATATTATATTTAAATCCAAGTTTGCATGTTTACTATAATCTATCAATGACAGAATTCTTTTAAGATTATCATATGTATTTCTTCCCTTGATAAATCCTGTCTGGTCATCATGTATTAGCATGGGAAGAAAGTGTTTAATTCTGTCAGCATATATTGCCATGAACATTTTATAATCCATGTTTAATAAGGATATTGGTCTATATGATGAACATTGTTTCTCATCTTTGTCTGATTTAATTATTGGTGATATCAATGAATATTTCCATGAAGGTGGTATAATTATATTTTGATTAACTATGGAGTATACTTTTAAGAGTAAATATATAGCTTGATTAGGTATTACTTTATACATTTGTGATATTATATTATCAGGGCCAGGTGCTTTATTTAATTTAAGCTTTTTAATCTGTGATTTTAGTTCTGTCATAGTAATTGGTTTGCTTATAGTGTCAGTTTGTTCCTGTGTTAATCTAGTAATAATTTTGTTTTTAAGATAATTTTTTATATCTTTGTCAGGTTTTTCATGGATGCTTTAAAGGTTATCATAGTTGTATTGTAATCTAAAGGCTTCTAATATACTATTTAGGTCCGTGACTTTTTTCTTTGTATTAGGGATATATAATTATTTTATTTGCTTAGATTTTATTATTTTTTTTGTTCTATTAGCTAGTTGTCTCTGATGTGCTGGATTTGTTGAATAAGAATTTAATTTTATATTTTCTAGGTTAATCATTGTCTTGTGATGTAAAATTTCCGCATATTTGTTGTTAATTTGTAGCAATTCTTGAATTAAATCTTTATTTCCTTCTTGAATTCCTAGTTTTAATTTATCATCTTTCTTTTGTAATTCTAGTGTGTCTTTATTCCATATTTTTCTTTTATTGATATACCAGGATAGTACTTTTCCATATATATATATATATATATATATATATATATATATATATATATATATATATATACTTTTAAGGAGTCCCAGATATATATTTCTGAAATGTTCTTTGTGGTATTTAGTTCAAGGAAAGTTTTTATTTCATCTTCAAAACATTCTTTAATGTCTGTTAATTTTGTAACACATGAAGGTATTCTTGTTATGGGATTCTTATTTATATGCATAAGCTCCATTTCAAAAACCAGAGCATTATGATCTGATAACGGACAGTTTATTATTTTGACATTACTTATTTTTGTTACTAAATCATTGGATACGTATATCCTGTCAATTCTGGAACTAGTCTTATATCTATGTGAGTAAAAAGTATAAATTAATGAGTCTGGGTCAGCAAATTCATTTATATCATTTATGGAGAATGCGTCTGTAAACTTCGAAAGTGTCTTTGATATAGGTAACCTTCTTCTCTTACTTTTTGAATCTGTATCTTTGTCATCTATTATACAGTTGTAGTCTCCTGCCATTATTAGACTACCATTAGTTAAATGTAATATTTCTTCAATATGATGTTTTACTGTTCCTACGCCAAGTCCTGGTATCCAGTATAGGTGAACTAAAGTGTATATTTTCCTATTTAACTCTATATTTACTAAGCAAAACATACCAGATGTGTCTTGATAAGTGTTAATTATTCTAGGAGAAATAATTGTATTATGCATTAATATGGCTACTCCTATCTTCGTTTGTTTGTATTGAGAACTTACTAATACTGTGTAGTTATTAATATTGAGATTGTTTATATCATTATCTAATAGATGCGTCTCCTGAAGAAATACTATTTGTGGATTGTGTAGATTTATGTATTTATATAGACTCCACCTTTTGATATTATTATTTAATCCATTAACATTCATGTGTTGGTTTATGCTTTATTTGTATGACAGTTATTATACATAGATTTAACTCTTGGTTTGCATTATATGTATAATTTACACTATTGTTTACATGGAAGATCTGCTTATCTTCTGTAGACACCAAAACAGTATAAGAAAACAATGACATTTCTAATTTAACTAATTCTAATTGATTACACCTTTTCCTATCTCTATGAGGTAAAATACCTCTTTGCATGAGTAACACAAGTACCCACACAAACCTTCTAAATCTGTGACTAGTGTTTAAACAAATATCTCTTAACTTCATAACTTAGTATGTCACTATTTACATATATTAACAAGTTAATATGATCAGCTAATAGACAATTATATGCAAATTTGTGTGAAAGCAAGAATATTTATACATCAATAACCTGCTTATACTTGTTAAATCTTACTTGCAGAGTTTCTTATAATCAGGGTTACAAAAACAATTTTCCAATTACATTTAACAAAATTTGTTTCATCTTAGTACAACAATTCACATATCAATCCAACATGACACATTTGCTTTAATTCACACTGCAAAGACTCCAATACCTTGTTAATTAGTTATATTGGTTAAATTCTCATATTACTTATGTTCTTTTTAGATTGTAGTTTCATTATACTTGCAATTTGTTTAGGGTAATTTTCCACCTCTAGAGTCATCAGTGCTATAAGAATATTATTTATTCTATAGTTGTGTGAATATTTCCTATTTTCTTCCTCACTCTTTATGAAATAATTAGATTTATTTATTCTTTAACTTTTGAGAAAGTAGTTTTCCAAGTCATATTCCAGAACTCTTTACAAAAATTGTGTCGGCTTATATGAAAATATATGTACATATATATAAATATATATACATAAACTTATATATAATGGTCTTTACATACCTTAAGATTCAAAATACTGAAGTAAAACATAGTGGAGAGATAGGTTCCCGACCCACAGACTGGCTAGACTCTGGAAAAGAACCCCGATGACTGAACGGGAGAGAGGAAAATCACCCCGGGGATCATAATGGTCACCCCGGCAAACAGGTGTCCAGGTAAACAAACAATATGGAAAGAAACAGCCAGAGAACTGCCATGACTAGATTTATACAGGCCCCAGGGTCGATATTCTAGTAGTAATTTATGAACCCACACAGCTATTTATGATTTTTATTGTATATATGTAATATTCTAGTATTAGAAATTCTTAATATTAATGTATATAACTATGTATAGAGTATTGCCTTTCTGTATATCTAACAATATTTACCTTTTTTCTAACAATAACTATGCGTAGGTTGCTATTTCTGTTGGTATATAGAGAACCTATTAAAACATTTGTTTAGTGTCTGTTTACTAAATCTAATCATGTTTTATTTTATTTAGTTTAAGTGTGTGAAATGTTTAGTAATAATCAGTAACACAAAAGGGTCAACATGTAGCTTCATAATTCAGGTGCACTAGCACTTTAAGTAGTGCTCATTTTGGGATTCACTTCCTTGTCCAGGAATGCTGCAATTACGTTTTATTCAAAGGACATTATACGCAAGCATGAAGTGCTCACAATGAGACATAAGACATTAGGGTGTTGTTTGCGTGTGTATTTAAGGCTGCTGTCTCGTGGATGGGGCGGGAAAAGTAGTGAAGATTTTTCTTGATTTTCAAGGCATCGCTCGTGGTAATATTTATTTTTGCATATATTTATCTGTGTTATATGCAAGACATTTCTATGTTATATGTGAGACATACTACGACACCTGCTAGTAAAACAAACAGCACCAAATGCTTTACTTCATATAAAAGATTCAATATGACATTCTAGTAGTGTAGAATAATTTACTGTAATAGCATGTACGTGTTTAAACTCTTAACTAACTATAATCATCCAGCACAACTCAATCATTGTCTATATACACATTATTTTTCTTCTTCTAGTCGAAGAGTTTTAAGATGTGCTTGTTTTGAGATTTACTTCCTTGCCTAATGATATTGCAATTACATATTATTTAAAGGGCGTCATACACAATCACAAAGTGGTTACAATGAAAATTGCAACCTTTATATATTACTTGTATGCAAATTTGAGATTGCTGTCTCGTGAATGGAGCAGGAAAAGTATTGAAGATTTTTCTTATCTTTCAAAGTATCGCTCATGAAAATATTTTTCTACTGCACAGCTACAACACAGTTCAAGGATCTTCAATAGACACAACATTATCCCCCTTCCAGTAAGGAAGCTTTGTATATATACATTAAAAATACAATAAGAGTCCATGAGGTGTACTGGGATGCTACAACATCATAATCCATACAACCAGACATGTGCGCACACCCAAGCTGTCTTTCTATCTCAGTAAAGCAAATCATTACGACAGCATTAATGGATTAAGTACTTTAACTATGCAACTCATTTAACATAAATATGTAATTTTTCAAAGAATGCATTTGTCCCGCTCCCCTCCCTGCCCCGATTGGAAAACTTAGATTAGACATATTATATGAATGACGCATTCAAAGATTTTACAACAAATTGCTAGTATAGTTAAATAAATGGTGAGATGGTTATATCTGCTTGAACCAGATATCCATTTGCATATATCTTGAACATATTGCTATATACCAGGGGTGTCCAAACTTTTGGCTTGCTGGGGCCGCATTGAGTGAACAGAAATTGTCTTGGGGCCGCATATAAAATATATCATATAGTTAACTCTTTCGCTGCCACAGGAGACCAAAGTTGATCTCCTAGCTGTACTGTAGGTGCATTTGAACAATGAATAAATGCCTAATATTTGTCTTAAAATTCAATTCTCATTCTAATTCTAATTCTCTAATCTAACAGTTAACTCTAACATTTTAGTTAATATATATATATATATATATATATATATATATATATATATATATATATATATATATATTTTTTTTTTACAAATAAACAGATATTCAATACAGCAATAGCATTTCTCACTGGGAAAACCACTCCAGCAGTCCAACTACATAAAATGTCAACATTAGCAGTCCTACAATACTATAATCCACAAAAATAAGCCAACAAATTTGCAATAAAGTAAATAATTCACATTACTGACAATAAAACAATTCTGAATAAGCTACAAGAGGGTCTCACCCAAACAAATGACTGGTGCCAGAAACATGGCCTCAAGCTATATGCCAAAAATGCATCATCATCATCCCCTTTGAAGAGAGTGATAACCCCCCCAAATTATCACATTAGTAACAATGTTGTAAGCATGCAATCAGTCATGAGGTGCTTGGGCACCCAGGTTGATAGAAACCTGACTTTTGACCAGCATGTTGTCTCCATTGTACAGAAAGCTTTTTACATGGCCCATCTCATTAGTAAGGATATCATCCAGGGACAAGGAGGTCATAACATCCCTATATTCTTCCTTTACGAGAGCAATTATTGAGTGTAATGCCCCTTTTGGCATGTGCCTCAGCAAAATACCATGCCAAAAAAAAAGACTACAACCATTTCTGACAAAAAAAAGGTCAAAGGATTGCGTTCACTTAGTTATCCAAACAGACTAAAAAGCTTCTTGCTTTCCTCTGTCTCTCACTGGCCCCTATAAATGTCATCACTGGCTTACTTTCCAGGCTAAGAAAGATCCTGCCTTAATGGACTTTCTCCACCTCAGAAATACTGGTTATATTTAGAACGCTCACTACAAAGATCACAGTCTTCACTGCAACATAAGCAAGCCACTTTGTATGGGCAGGTTCTTGACACAAAATCCTTCAACTTCTGTAAAAAGCTCCTCTCATTATCAGACAAAGTAGTTCAGCAACACAACAACTGGATGGATAGTCATAAATGTACTCCTTGAGTAAGTAGCATAGCCTTCATCAAACCAGATGGAAAATCCACATACTAAGCTTTCCTAGCTGGATGGCTAAGATCTAATATTGGTTACTCAAGTCTATTTGCCCAAGAAGAGGTGCCTATTTAACTAAGAATTCCATTTGCAAAAATGTATTCAGTATACATATTAAATATCTCTCTCTTACACACACAAAAGGAGCCCCTACTTGTAAAATAGGCAACCTCAGTAATCACATGGCACAGACTCACTGAATGAAATTGTCTGGAAGTTAAAATCACCAAAAATTAAATCAATAAGAAATCCATAAACTCTCTAAGATCATACTACATAATGGAGTAAGCATATAACTTCTGTCCAATCTAAAGCCATTTGACATTCAGACAGTAATGCTGACCTTCACTTTTGAAAAAAAAAAACAAATTCCCAGAATTTGTCAATAGCTCAAAGTGCAGGAGATTATTTTTTATGTATTATGTATTTATTTATTCTTGGAAAACATCTTTAAAACTGTTAAATTGATCACACACCCAGAAACACAGAAAAGTTATTGTGATAAGTAAACCACAGACTGCTGCAAGAAATCAAAGTCACATTAGCACTCTATGCTCATGTCCGAACCAATGAAGCATACCTGTCAATTCCAAAAGAATTAAAGTAGCTTAAAAAGAAAGTTATTTGCAAGGTTACATGGCAGTTTGTATTGGAAATAAGCAGAGATATTAAAAAAGGTCTGTTTCTCATAATTAAGCTAAAAAAAGTCTTCCAAGGTAAATACAACATTCTAATTTAGCATGGAACCATACCTCTCAACCTTAGAGCAAGAAATCTGGACAAAGTGAAAAATAAAAGTGTGACACATGCCCAAAAATAGTTATGCATCACAGACACCATTGAAACAGCTATAGCTGCAAACATTTTACATCACGTATAATATTTCTATCCTATCATTGTCAGTTAAGCATCATATGTCTCATTTAATCCTGCCTTTTTTGCAACAAAGAAAACCATGCTTTGAAATGACAACTGCATTAAAAATAATAAAAAACATTGCATCCACATCCTGAAACTTCCTACCTGCAAACAACCACAGAGCTTTCACTGAAACTAGGGCTGCTTATTTCCCCAGAATGACAGCTCTCCCTAATTAAGTCTAATGGTATACAATCTACCAGGATCTGGACTACCTGAAATAAATTAAATTATGGCCTGTAAATTGCAAGTGCACTTTGTTTAATTAAACTATATTTCAAAGCCCACTTGCTGTATTTTTTCAGTAACATCCCAATATCCATTTCCAGGTCACTTTACAAGACATTGGCAGTGGTAGACTTGGCATCCTCCATATCCCTACAGGACCACACTCATACTGCTAACATTGTCCATTAAATGTAAATATCCCTCCACTGTAAGTGGCAAGAAGCTATGTCTTAAAAAATCTACTTTTTGCAAACCTGGTACCCAAGTATCAGGTTTTGAAACAAAGAAACATATTCTCCACAGTCTGCAAATCTCTTTTTTTAATAATGCACTCCCAACACAAACACATCAAAACTACCAACATTTAAAAAATGACATTGTGCCCACCTGATTTGCCAGTATTGATGATCCACCAAAGATATGCTTACTATTGTCCAATCTACCACTGCTTAGAACCCCTCCTAAAACAGTACTGGGTGCTTTTTTGTTTGTCAAAAAAAAAAAATTAAAACTTTATATGCTACAGTCCCACAAAGTCAATTGACTACTGACCCATTAACCCCAGGCTGCTGTCTCATTCTTACTCCATGGAACTGCATTACCTTGGATGACTACTTTTATTTCCTAAGCAAAAGATAGAAATTGGAAGATGAAGCAAAAGTCCAGACATTCTTCGAAAAACCATACAGCTGAGAGGTATGATTTCATATGTAATATAACACTCTACCTGTCAGGAAAGCTGCAATTTAATGAAAGTGCACTTTTAATGTAGGATATATTTGTGAGCTAACTTGTTTGTGTTCAGTAGGTAGACTGATCATCGTTAGCCTCTTTTTGCATGTTTCTCTCTGTCATACACACACACACACACACACACACACACACACACACACACACACACACACACACACACACACACACTACTTCTACTTTCACACACAAACATTCTGCTTTCATGCATGCACTCACTCATTCACTCCATACTTACCTTCTAACACAGATTAAGTGCTGTCCCTTTCAAAGGCAATGGCGGCAAATCCATACACGAGTCCCTCTTCAGCGAGAACACACACACACTGACTCTTTGGCACAAAATAATGATGCGAACACATAGACCCTTCTTTGGTGCAAAAAAAAAAAAAATAAAAACTAGAAGGATGCTTTGGCGCATATGCACACCGATGTTAGAGTTACAGATCACGGGTGTGAAAAACACAACAAAAAAAGTGTTTTGGGGCATGTATACATTGATGTTGGAGTTAAGAGGTAGAGGGCCACATGGAAGAGCTCTGAGGGCCACATGCGGCCCACGGGACGCAGGTTGGACACATCTACTATATACATTTTGTTTGTTGATGACTAAATCAGAGACGTAGAGAAAGAAAAACATTGTTATCAAGTTTCAAATATGGATAGACCTAAATGATAATGTTAATTTACTCGGTTTATATTTATTCCAAATTTTAAGTGAGATAAAATAAATAGAAACTGTACCTGATATATTACTGCGATTAATGACTGGAAGATTTCTTGTTAGTTTTTGTGACATTGTTTAAAGTTTTGTGGTACATGTAACATATAAGTTATTTGTCCTTTAGTTTTTTTTTTCTTCTGTTCAACAGTCTTCCAGTTGTTTACTTCTGCATTTCTTTTTGGTGTACTATTTGTCCAATCCATAGATTCTTCCTGTGTTAAAATGTTGTTTGTAGTGAGATATTTTATTGCTGATTTCACTGTTTCAAATATTTTTATTCTCACTGGAAGGAATATACGAATTCTTGCTGGAAACAAAAGATGGGTCTTCAGTTGTTTCTTTTTCAAGATTTTTATTATTGGCATGAATTCTTTTCTTTTGAAAACCACTTTTGTAGAGTAATCATTGTCAAATCTAATTAACACACCATTATATTTAATGGGTGAGTTAGTCCAAGCATTTTTGAGGATGAGTTCCTTGTCTTGCATGGAGAAAAGTTTAACAATTATTGATCTTGGTTTGTTTTTGATTAAAGATGCATTTCCTGAAGTTGACAATGACCTGTGTGCACATTCTGTTCCAAAAGAAAGGGCTTCCGGTAATTTTAATACATTTGGGATCCAGGTAGTAAGAAAGTTTATTGTATTATCCCCTTCCGCTTTTTCTGGCAGACCATATTTTCGGATATTATTTATTCACATTCTGTTTTCCATGTCATCTATTTTCTCTAGAAGACGTGTATTTTGTTGCAGTAACAATTCAGTTTGTTGTTCTTCTTGCAGGAGTCTGGAATCGATGTAATTTAAGGACTGTTCTATAACAGAAATTTGACCTTTCTGTTGTGTGAACATTTCCTGAAGCTGTTCAGGTTGTTGAGTACATTTTTCTTTAAAAGAGTCCAATTTATTATCCATCTTATCTATTTTAGTTGTCAACTCTTAAATATTTAAAATAAGTGAATGTAAATCCTTTTTGAATGTTGGGTCCTGAGGTGGATTCCTGAGATGGCTCATTCTGAGTAGCTGATGCTGATGTTGATTTTCTAGTAATTAATTTGACAGAAATTTTCCAATGGAAGTTGATAAAAATTGTTCTGATGATGTCTCTGGGTATTAGAAAGTGGTTAGTAGCGAAGATATCTTCTTATTGTTGTTTTTTCTCAAAATTCCTGTCTGAAATATTATTGAGGAAAGAGAGCTGTGAGAAAGTGGTGTTACCAGGTCGCCATCTTCGCCACGCCCCCAACCTCTAAAAACATTATTGAATGGTTACAAATGTACACATTTTAGTGATATAATACTTCAGCAAGTTATTCACACCAGTGAGCTATAATTGGGTAAGTTCTGTTTAGCATTACGATGTTCAAGAAAATGAATAACGATTAGCCATCATGGATCATTTGATTATCTCCCTTCACCGGGATTAATATACCACTGTAATTTATAATGCAAAAAAAATGGAAATACACACATAGAATTGATGAATATCCTTTGTTTTTGCAGAACTCAAAGGCTTTCAGCATGATTCAGGATCTCACTCAAAACCTCCAAGCAGCAACTGTCTCTGGGGCCTCCAAGACAATGAATCTGCTGCCCTCCTTACTGAAACCTGTAGAGGATGTTTCTAAACTCATACCAAAAGAGCTCATATCAGGAGCATCAGACAAAATCAGTACACTGAGAAACACAGTATCAGATGCAACCAACAGTACACTGAAGAATATATTTGCCTTCACACCTGTAAGTGCTGCTTTCACTGAATCTTAAACATCTTCTTTTATATTTAGTAAGAATGGAAAGCTGGAAGTAACTCATTCTTTGGTCTGTCTTATGTAGGAGCTGCAGTGTACTGGAAAAGGATGCAGTAGTATGCTTGGTCTGTTAGTAGTATCTTCTTCATGGGACTTTGCAATGCATAATGTCACTAGACACTTGCAATGCCACTGCATTTTTTCTTTAAAACAAACTGGAGAATCAGTTTTTCCCTGTTGTTTGATACACATAGATTATGTTAATACAGAACTGAGGATTTATTCCCTGGCTGGAAAGTATATCCACTTATAATGAAACTTTTTGTTTAAATATGATCAGTTTAATTTCACGTGAATGATATGCAGATATGTAAATAAGTCTTTCAGCTTTTTCCTGTTAGAGGTTGCTACAGCTGAACTCCGGTCTGCTCATGATTGGCAGTGGATTTTTACGGTGCTGAGTTTGCAGCCCGACACCCAACCTTCAAAGAAGGCATGCCCATTCATGCTTGCACCTACCTGCATGTCTTTAGTGTCACTCGACCATAGGGAGGGCATGCAGACTCCACACAGAAGGCACTCCAGCCGAGAATCGAATGGGAGAACCTCTTGCTGTGAGGTGACAACACTAACCGCTGCTTCATATAAGTTTTAAAACATTTAGAAAAATGTTCCATCTTTAGCAGCATAATGTTGAAGTACTGAGTAGCTGAAAAGCTGTGCCATACCCAAAGAGATGCAAGGTAGCCAACGTTGTAATGTCCTCCCCATTCAGGAACTCAGCAAAACATATTAATGATCTCAGAGAACTATAGGGATTGCATCTGTAGCTTATATTAGTAGGCTAAGTCTGCTGAGTTACCTCCACAGCTGTCTACAGGTCCTCCCCAGAAGCACGCAATAAAGTGATGGTTACTGCTGTCATCCCTCTTTACCCAGGCCCTCATTTTGTGCATTGAGTTGTTTGGTAGTATAGACATAAAAGAAGAAGTAGACTATGTCTAATTCAAAGAAACTGCCAAATAGCATATAGGCAGGACAAAGGGAAAGTATGGACTAATGCATGTTTTTCTTAGCACTTAAAGAAGCTTTGAAATATTATAGAAAAATCATTGTAGTTTGTGCTCTGGTACTATATAGACTAAGTATGGCTGTCATATGGAAAATTACAGAATGTTTAGTTTATCTGGTGATTGTGTTCTGGCAGAAACAGGATTAGTAGAAACCAAACGCCTCACAGGTACGGTATGCTCAGCCGAACCATTACATAGTAAAACACCAGTGGCCAGCATTTGCAGCATATAAACACTTCTTCACAAATAAGCTGAAAATAATTATTTATTATGCATGAAATGCATCAAAATGCACTAAAATCAAATCAAACCGGTTTCAGCTAACCAGCCTTCATCAGTGAAAAGCATTTGTCATGCCATATGATTCAGGAATATTTATAGATAGTACCAACCAATGGAAACATGGTATAATCCATTTCAAACAAACAAGTAGTTGCAATAACATTTGAATCACTATATATCAGTAATACAGTAGAGGCATTGTAAAGTATACCATAACAGATCATATAAGTGTGTGATATGCTGATACAGATTCTTACCAAAAATACAGTATAAAACCATTATAATATGTAGATGTAATTACACATATTCTTAGTATTGTACAGACCCCAAATGAGAAGTTCTGTCTTATTCACCAAAAAGGATCCAACAGTAACAGCATACAGTTTAAAGTAACCACAAAATTACCAGGAACAATTTTTAACAAACATATAAATATGTGATAACTAATACAAAGTTTTTTATCAAAAATAAAATATATCACAAAAACATTTTTATATTTAGATACAATAACATATAGCTTGATATTATAAACAACCCAAATGGTGGATCCTATTTTGATCTACCAAAAAGATCCAACAATAGCAGTATACAGGTCAAATATTCAAAAGGACCACAAAGTTACCTGGGACAGTTATAAGCAATTAGATCTTATTCTTATGTATATCAACATGCATAGATAAGGGTAAAAAAAATTAATGTTTAAGATAAACAGATGGATAAAAAAAAACTATCTGTTCATAATTCAGTTCTCCAACATAATTAATATGTACATACCCTATATCAATATAAGTGATAATAAAGGTATACTCGTGTTTCTCACAGCAATAACTCATATTTTGTATCTATTAGAGTTAAGGCATACATTGCCCTATTTTTATTCCACAAGCAGGTTATAAGTGGTCATTAAGAACTGGGGGAAATAATGCCCCAAGGTGAATTATCCAATATTTTTCTTTGTGGTTCAGAATACTATGCCAACCCTGTTGGTTGCTCCTATCACCAGTAATTTTATCAATGATCATGAACATGAATCTGGCATTGGTATGTTTCATGGTGTGTCTATAAAGGGCATTGGTCTCTTTTTTATTTCTAATGTCACTTTTATGTTCACTCATTCTTATTCTAAGTGATCATGATGTTTGCCCTACATAGAATGCTGAGCATTGACAAGTGGCTAAATATACAATCCAGCTACTGCTGCAATTACCAAAGACTCTTAAATCATAAACTCTACTTGTACTGGCACTAGTGAATTGTTTAAGTTTACTTACTTGTTGACAGAATCTGCAATGCCCACATGGAAAGGTACCCAAAAGTTGGTCTCCAGTGATAGTCATTTGTTTGTATATTGCACCCCCACTTTCTTTATGCTTATAGTGGGAGAACAGGGCACCCAATGTTTTACCCCATCTGTATGAGAATTGACATTTAGGACCTAAAAGATTCCATAGTTCTTCATTCGCTAAGAGTATATTCCAATTGGAATCCAGAATGTTTCTGATAATATTATGATTCCGTCCATATGTGGTTACAAACCTGAGTGTAGACTCAACCCCTGTATTCTCATGTTTTTTGTATTGTAATAATATATTCCTGTCCTGATTTGCAGACCAATTACTGGCTGTCAGTATATCAGATTGCCTATATCCTCTTTCCAAAAACCTGTTTTGGAGATCCAGTTTTGCCTCCTCAAAATCATGTTCAGATGGACTAATGCGTTTAATGCACATAAATTGAGATTTGGGTATGTTGCGGATGGTGTGGCGTGGGTGCATCCTTGAAGCATGGAGCAAGGTGTTGTATTGTGGGTATTTCCTATATGTCTTGGTATTTAGAGTATGATCATCATTCCTCCCAGGGGTGTCCAAACTTTTGGCTTGCTGGGGCCGCATTGAGTGAACAGAAATTGTCTTGGGGCCGCATATAAAATATATCATAGTTAACTCTTTCGCTGCCGCAGGAGACCAAAGTTGATCTCCTAGCTGTACTGTAGGTGCATTCGAACAATGAATAAATGCCTATTATTTGTCTTAAAATTCTAGTTCTCATTCTAATTCTATTTCTCTAATCTAACAGTTAACTCTAACATTTTAGTTAATATATATATATATATATGTATATATATATATATATATATATATATATATATATATATATATATATATATATATATATATATATATATATATATATATATATATATACATATATATATATATATATATATATATATATATATATATATATATTTTACAAATAAACAGATATTCAATACAGCACTAGCATTTCTCACTGGGAAAACCACTCCAGCAGTCCAACTACATAAAATGTCAACATTAGCAGTCCTACAATACTATAATCCACAAAAATAAGCCAACAAATTTGCAATAAAGTAAATAATTCACATTACTGACAATAAAACAATTCTGAATAAGCTACAAGAGGGTCTCACCCAAACAAATGACTGGTGCCAGAAACATGGCCTCAAGCTATATGCCAAAAATGCATCATCATCATCCCCTTTGAGGAGAGTGATAACCCCCCCAAATTATCACATTAATAACAATGTTGTAAGCACGCAATCAGTCATGAGGTGCTTGGGCACCCAGGTTGATAGAAACCTGACTTTTGACCAGCATGTTGTCTCCATTGTACAGAAAGCTTTTTACATGGCCCATCTCATTAGTAAGGGTATCATCCAGGGACAAGGAGGTCATAACATCCCTATATTCTTCCTTTACGAGAGCAATTATTGAGTGTAATGCCCCTTTTGGCATGTGCCTCAGCAAAATACCATGCCAAAAAAAAGACTACAACCATTTCTGACAAAAAAAAGGTCAAAGGGCTGCGTTCACTTAGTTATCCAAACAGACTAAAAAGCTTCTTGCTTTCCTCTGTCTCTCACTGGCCCCTATAAATGTCATCACTGGCTTGCTTTCCAGGCTAAGAAAGATCCTGCCTTAATGGACTTTCTCCACCTCAGAAATACTGGTTATATTTAGAACGCTCACTACAAAGATCACAGTCTTCACTGCAACATAAGCAAGCCACTTTGTATGGGCAGGTTCTTGACACAAAATCCTTCAACTTCTGTAAAAAGCTCCTCTCATTATCAAACAAAGTAGTTCAGCAACACAACAACTGGATGGATAGTCATAAATGTACTCCTTGAGTAAGTAGCATAGCCTTCATCAAACCAGATGGAAAATCCACATACTAAGCTTTCCTAGCTGGATGGCTAAGATCTAATATTGGTTACTCAAGTCTATTTGCCCAAGAAGAGGTGCCTATTTAACTAAGAATTCCATTTGCAAAAATGTATTCAGTATACATATTAAATATCTCTCTCTTACACACACAAAAGGAGCCCCTACTTGTAAAATAGGCAACCTCAGTAATCACATGGCACAGACTCACTGAATCAAATTGTCTGGAAGTTAAAATCACCAAAAATTAAATCAATAAGAAATCCATAAACTCTCTAAGATCATACTACATAATGGAGTAAGCATATAACTTCTGTCCAATCTAAAGCCATTTGACATTCAGACAGTGATGCTGACCTTCACTTTTGAAGAAAAAAAACAAATTCCCAGACTTTGTCAATAGCTCAAAGTGCAGGGGATTATTTTTTTCGTATTATGTATTTATTTATTCTTGGAAAACATCTTTAAAACTGTTAAATTGATCACACACCCAGAAACACAGAAAAGTTATTGTGATAAGTAAACCACAGACTGCTGCAAGAAATCAAAGTCACATTAGCACTCTATGCTCATGTCCGAACCAATGAAGCATACCTGTCAATTCCAAAAGAATTAAAGTAGCTTAAAAAGAAAGTTATTTGCAAGGTTACATGGCAGTTTGTATTGGAAATAAGCAGAGATACTAAAAAAGGTCTGTTTCTCATAATTATGCTAAAAAAGTCTTCCAAGGTAAATACAACATTCTAATTTAGCATGGAACCATACCTCTCAACCTTAGAGCAAGAAATCTGGACAAAGTGAAAAATAAAAGTGTGACACATGCCCAAAAATAGTTATGCATCACAGACACCATTGAAACAGCTATAGCTGCAAACATTTTACATCACGTATAATATTTCTATCCTATCATTGTCAGTTAAGCATCATATGTCTCATTTAATCCTGCCTTTTTTGCAACAAAGAAAACCATGCTTTGAAATGACAACTGCATTAAAAATAATAAAACACATTGCATCCACATCCTGCAACTTCCTACCTGCAAACAACCACAGAGCTTTCACTGAAACTAGGGCTGCTTATTTCTCCAGAATGACAGCTCTCCCTAATTAAGTCTAATGGTATACAATCTACCAGGATCTGGACTACCTGAAATAAATTAAATTATGGCCTGTAAATTGCAAGTGCACTTTGTTTAATTAAACTATATTTCAAAGCCCACTTGCTGTATTTTTTCAGTAACATCCCAATATCCATTTCCAGGTCACTTTACAAGACATTGGCAGTGGTAGACTTGGCATCCTCCATATCCCTACAGGACCACACTCATACTGCTAACATTGTCCATTAAATGTAAATATCCCTCCACTGTAAGTGGCAAGAAGCTATATCTTAAAAAATCTACTTTTTGCAAACCTAGTACCCAAGTATCAGGTTTTGAAACAAAGAAACATATTCTCCACAGTCTGCAAGTCTCTTTCTTTAATAATGCACTCCCAACACAAACACACCAAAACTCCCAACATTTAAAAAATGACATTGTGCCCACCTGATTTGCCAGTATTGATGATCCACCAAAGATATGCTTACTATTGTCCAATCTACCACTGCTTAGAACCCCTCCTAAAACAGTACTGGGTGCTTTTTTGTTTGTCAAAAAAAAAAAAAACTTTATATGCTACAGTCCCACAAAGTCAATCGACTACTGACCCATTAACCCTAGGCTGCTGTCTCATTCTTACTCCCTGGAACTGCATTACCTTGGATGACTACTTTTATTTCCTAAGCAAAAGACAGAAATTGGAAGATGAAGCAAAAGTCCAGACATTCTTCGAAAAACCATACAGCTGAGAGGTATGATTTCATATTCAATACAACACTCTCCCTGTCAGGAAAGCTGCAATTTAATGAAAGTGCACTTTTAATGTAGGATATATTTGTGAGCTAACTTGTTTGTGTTCAGTAGGTAGACTGATCATCGTTAGCCTCTTTTTGCATGTTTCTCTGTCATACACACACACACACACACACACACACACACACACACACACACACACACACACACACACACACTACTTCTACTTTCACACACAAACATTCTGCTTTCATGCATGCACTCACTCATTCACTCCATACTTACCTTCTAACACAGATTAAGTGCTGTCCCTTTCAAAGGCAATGGCGGCAAATCCATACACGAGTCCCTCTTCAGCGAGAACACACACACACTGACTCTTTGGCACAAAATAATGATGCGAACACATAGACCCTTCTTTGGCGCAAAAAAAATAAAATAAAAACTAGAAGGATGCTTTGGCGCATATGCACACCGATGTTAGAGTTACAGGTCACGGGTGTGAAAAACACAACAAAAAAAGTGTTTTGGGGCATGTATACATTGATGTTGGAGTTAAGAGGTAGAGGGCCACATGGAAGAGCTCTGAGGGCCGCATGCGGCCCACGGGCCACAGGTTGGACACATCCACTATATACATTTTGTTTGTTGATGACTAAATCGGAGACGTAGAGAAAGAAAAACATTGTTATCAAGTTTCAAATATGGATAGACCTAAATGATAATGTTAATTTACTCGGTTTATATTTATTCCAAATTTTAAGTGAGATAAAATAAATAGAAACTGTACCTGATATATTACTGCGATTAATGACTGGAAGATTTCTTGTTAGTTTTTGTGACATTGTTTAAAGTTTTGTGGTACATGTAACATATAAGTTATTTGTCCTTTAGTTTTTTTTTCTTCTGTTCAACAGTCTTCCAGTTGTTTACTTCTGCATTTCTTTTTGGTGTACTATTTGTCCAATCCATAGATTCTTCCTGTGTTAAAATGTTGTTTGTAGTGAGATATTTTATTGCTGATTTCACTGTTTCAAATATTTTTATTCCCACTGGAAGGAATATACGAACTCTTGCTGGAAACAAAAGATGGGTCTTCAGTTGTTTCTTTTTCAAGATTTTTATTATTGGCATGAATTCTTTTCTTTTGAAAACCACTTTTGTAGAGTAATCATTGTCAAATCTAATTAACACACCATTATATTTAATGGGTGAGTTAGTCCAAGCATTTTTGAGGATGAGCTCCTTGTCTTGCATGGAGAAAAGTTTAACAATTATTGATCTTGGTTTGTTTTTGATTAAAGACGCATTTCCTGAAGTTGACAATGACCTGTGTGCACATTCTGTTCCAAAAGAAAGGGCTTCCGGTAATTTTAATACATTTGGGATCCAGGTAGTAAGAAAGTTTATTGTATTATCCCCTTCCGCTTTTTCTGGCAGACCATATTTTCGGATATTATTTATTCACATTCTGTTTTCCATGTCATCTATTTTCTCTAGAAGATGTGTATTTTGTTGCAGTAAAAATTCAGTTTGTTGTTCTTCTTGCAGGAGTCTGGAATCGATGGAATTTAAGGACTGTTCTATGACAGAAATTTGACCTTTCTGTTGTGTGAACATTTCCTGAAGCTGTTCAGGTTGTTGAGTACATTTTTCTTTAAAAGAGTCCAATTTATTATCCATCTTATCTATTTTTGTTGTCAACTCTTAAATATTTAAAATAAGTGAATGTAAATCCTTTTTGAATGTTGGGTCCTGAGGTGGATTCCTGAGATGGCTCATTCTGAGTAGCTGATGCTGATGTTGATTTTCTAGTAATTAATTTGACAGGAATTTTCCAATGGAAGTTGATAAAAATTGTTCTGATGATGTCTCTGGGTATTAGAAAGTGGTTAGTAGCGAAGATATCTTCTTATTGTTGTTTTTTTTCTCACAATTCCTGTCTGAAATATTATTGAGGAAAGAGAGCTGTGAGAAAGTGGTGTTACCAGGTCGCCATCTTGGCCACGCCCCCAACCTCTAAAAACATTATTGAATGGTTACAAATGTGCATATTTTAGTGATATAATACTTCAGCAAGTTATTCACACCAGTGAGCTATAATTGGGTAAGTTCTGTTTAGCATTACGATGTTCAAGAAAATGAATAACGATTAGCCATCATGGATCATTTGATTATCTCCCTTCACCAGGATTAATATACCACTGTAATTTATAATGCAAAAAAAATGGAAATACACACATAGAATTGATGAATATCCTTTGTTTTTGCAGAACTCAAAGGCTTTCAGCACGATTCAGGATCTCACTCAAAACCTCCAAGCAGCAACTGTCTCTGGGGCCTCCAAGACAATGAATCTGCTGCCCTCCTTACTGAAACCTGTAGAGGATGTTCCTAAACTCATACCAAAAGAGCTCAGATCAGGAGCATCAGACAAAATCAGTACACTGAGAAACACAGTATCAGATGCAACCAACAGTACACTGAAGAATATATTTGCCTTCACACCTGTAAGTGCTGCTTTCACTGATTCTTAAACATCTTCTTTTATTTTTAGTAAGAATGGAAAGCTGGAAGTAACTCATTCTTTGGTCTGTCTTATGTAGGAGCTGCAGTGTACTGGAAAAGGATGCAGTAGTATGCTTGGTCTGTTAGTAGTATCTTCTTCATGGGACTTTACAATGCATAATGTCACTAGACACTTGCAATGCCAGTGCATTTTTTCTTTAAAACAAACTGGAGAATCAGTTTTTCCCTGTTGTTTGATACACATAGATTATGTTAATACAGAACGGAGGATTTATTCCCTGGCTGGAAAGTATATCCACTTATAATGAAACTTTTTGTTTAAATATGATCAGTTTAATTTCACGTGAATGATATGCAGATATGTAAATAAGTCTTTCAGCTTTTTCCTGTTAGAGGTTGCTACAGCTGAACTCCGGTCTGCTCATGATTGGCAGTGGATTTTTACGGTGCCGAGTTTGCAGCCCGACACCCAACCTTCCAAGAAGGCATGCCCATTCATGCTTGCACCTACCTGCATGTCTTTAGTGTCACTCGATCATAGGGAGGGCATGCAGACTCCACACAGAAGGCACTCCAGCCGAGAATCGAATGGGAGAACCTCTTGCTGTGAGGTGACAACACTAACCGCTGCTTCATATAAGTTTTAAAACATTTAGAAAAATGTTCCATCCTTAGCAGCATAATGATGAAGTACTGAGTAGCTGAAAAGCTGTGCCATACCCAAAGAGATGCAAGGTAGCCAACGTTGTAATGTCCTCCCCATTCAGGAACTCAGCAAAACATATTAATGATCTCAGAGAACTATAGGGATTGCATCTGTAGCTTATATCAGTAGGCTAAGTCTGCTGAGTTACCTCCACAGCTGTCTACAGGTCCTCCCCAGAAGCACGCAATAAAGTGATGGTTACTGCTGTCATCCCTCCTTACCCAGGCCCTCATTTTGTGCATTGAGCTGTTTGGTAGTATAGACATAAAAGAAGAGGTAGACTATGTCTAATTCAAAGAAACTGCCAAATAGCATATAGGCAGGACAAAGGGAAAGTATGGACTAATGCATGTTTTTCTTAGCACTTAAAGAAGCTTTGAAATATTACAGAAAAATCATTGTAGTTTGTGCTCTGGTACTATATAGACTAATTATGGCTGTCATATGGAAAATTACAGAATGTTCAGTTTATCTGGTGATTGTGTTCTGGCAGAAACAGGATTAGTAGAAACCAAACGCCTCACAGGTACGGTATGCTCAGCCGAACCATTACATAGTAAAACACCAGTGGCCAGCATTCGCAGCATATAAACACTTCTTCACAAATAAGCTGAAAATAATTATTTATTATGCATGAAATGCATCAAAATGCACTAAAATCAAATCAAACCGGTTTCAGCTAACCAGCCTTCATCAGTGAAAAGCATTTGTCATGCCATATGATTCATGAATATTTATAGATAGTACCAACCAATGGAAACATGGTATAATCCATTTCAAACAAACAAGTAGTTGCAATAACATTTGAATCACTATATATCAATAATACAGTAGAGGCATTGTAAAGTATACCATAACAGATCATATAAGTGTGTGATATGCTGATACAGATTCTTACCAAAAATACAGTATAAAACCATTATAATATGTAGATGTAATTACACATATTCTTAGTATTGTACAGACCCCAAATGAGAAGTTCTGTCTTATTCACCAAAAAGGATCCAACAGTAACAGCATACAGTTTAAAGTAACCACAAAATTACCAGGAACAATTTTTAACAAACATATAAATATGTGATAACTAATACAAAGTTTTTTATCAAAAATAAAATATATCACAAAAACATTTTTATATTTAGATACAATAACATATAGCTTGATATTATAAACAACCCAAATGGTGGATCCTATTTTGATCTACCAAAAAGATCCAACAATAGCAGTATACAGGTCAAATATTCAAAAGGACCACAAAGTTACCTGGGACAGTTATAAGCAATTAGATCTTATTCTTATGTATATCAACATGCATAGATAAGAGTAAAACAAAATTAATGTTTAAGATAAACAGATGGATAAAAAAAAACCTATCTGTTCATAATTCAATTCTCCAACATAATTAATATGTACATACCCTATATCAATATAAGTGATAATAAAGGTATACTCGTGTTTCTCACAGCAATAACTCATATTTTGTATCTATTAGAGTTATGGCATACATTGCCCTATTTTTATTCCACAAGCAGGTTATAAGTGGTCATTAAGACCTGGGGGAAATAATACCCCAAGGTGAATTATCCAATATTTTTCTTTGTGGTTCAGAATACTATGCCAACCCTGTTGGTTGCCCCTATCACCAGTAATTTTATCAATGATCATGAACATGAATCTGGGATTGGTATGTTTCATGGTGTGTCTATAAAGGGCATTGGTCTCTTTTTTATTTCTAATGTCACTTTTATGTTCACTCATTCTTATTCTAAGTGATCATGATGTTTGCCCTACATAGAATGCTGAGCATTGACAAGTGGCTAAATATACAATCCAGCTACTGCTGCAATTACCAAAGACTCTTAAATCATAAACTCTACTTGTACTGGCACTAGTGAATTGTTCAAGTTTACTTACTTGTTGACAGAATCTGCAATGCCCACATGGAAAGGTACCCAAAAGTTGGTCTCCAGTGATAGTCATTTGTTTGTATATTGCACCCCCACTTTCTTTATGCTTATAGTGGGAGAACAGGGCACCCAATGTTTTACCCCATCTGTATGAGAATTGACATTTAGGACCTAAAAGATTCCATAGTTCTTCATTCGCTAAGAGTATATTCCAATTGGAATCCAGAATGTTTCTGATAATATTATGATTCCGTCCATATGTGGTTACAAACCTGAGTGTAGACTCAACCCCTGTATTCTCACGTTTTTTGTATTGTAATAATATATTCTTGTCCTGATTTGCAGACCAATTACTGGCTGTCAGTATATCAGATTGCCTATATCCTCTTTCCAAAAACCTGTTTTGGAGATCCAGTTTTGCCTCCTCAAAATCATGTTCAGATGGACTAATGCGTTTAATGCACATAAATTGAGATTTGGGTATGTTGCGGATGGTGTGGCATGGGTGCATGCTTGAACCATGGAGCAAGATGTTGTATTGTGGATATTTCCTATATGTCTTGGTATTTAGAGTATGATCATCATTCCTGTAAACCGTAACATCCAAAAAATCAATGATGTCTGTATTGTATCTTACTGTAAACTCTATACCCCATATGTTACCATTCAAATATTCCACAAATTCCTGCAAGTATGTTGAATCTGCACGCCACACCATCCAGCAATCATCCAAATATCTGTGCCATATGTCAATTTCAGCCATGTATAAATTGTGAAGCGGATTGTAAATCATGCATTCTTCAAAGTATGTCATAAATAAGTCTGCATATATTGGAGCAAAGGATGCCCCCATAGCAGTACCTTGAAGTTACCAATAGCACTCCCCTTGAAAATAAAAAACATTCTTGTTGAGCACATGTTCCGCCATATATATAAGTAGTGTATTGAGTCCAGGTGGATATAAGCCTGATTGTTCCAGCCAGTATTGTAGGGCCTGCAGGCCAGCCCAATAGGGTATGCTGGTGTATAAGGATTTGACATCCAAGGTGCACATAAGCCAATGTGATTCCAGTTGTGTATCCTGTATGATTTGAAGAAACTGGGTTGTGTCCTGCAGTCTGGCCCTAACTGTTGTGAGTAATGGTTTCGAATGTTGTGTCAAAAACACTGATAAAGGTTCCATAAGGGAACTGATACCTGACACAATTGGTCTCCCAGGGGGTTTGGAAATGGATTTGTGTATTTTTGGAAGCAGATATAAGATCTGTTTCTGAGGATCTGTTACCGACAAGTGTTTAACCATGTTCTTAGTTATGATCCCTTCTTCTTCTGCCAAATTCAGGAACGTGTCTATTTCTTTCTTAAAATTCGGGGTTGGATCAATAGGCATGTGCATGTATCATCTGGTATTGGAAAGCTGTTCCTTGCCTTCGTTCAGATAGTACCCCATGTTCATAACCACAACCGCCCCTCCTTTGTCTGCTGGTAATATGACAATGTTATGATTATTCCTCAGTTCTTCTAGAGCCATCTTTTCGGATGAAGAGATATTTTGACCCATGATATGAGATTCCATATGTGGGAAATGTAGATCCCTGAGAACTGATTGTTGGAATACAGATACATGTTTGTTCATTGGCATTTGGAATTCAGATTTATGAAATATGAATTTGTCAGATCTTTGAGAGGTTTGAAAGGTTTGGACTGAAAAAAACAGTTTAAGATTAAGGTTACGACAAAAACTAATTACATCTGACACTATACTGTATTCATTAGAAAAAAAGCCTGGTACAAATCCAAGAACTTTATTGAGCAATTGTTCTTGTTCTTTAGTCAATGTAACATCCGAAAAATTCAACACATTTTCATATTCCTTTTCAATTATTTCAATAGTGTTTCTATCAATCCCTCTACAGAGTTTGTTCTGGTTCCCATGTTTGTGTTTGCAGCCTCCCCGCCGCCTTTTTCCATATCTAAATGTGCGCCGTGTGGGATTTTTGGTGCATTGGTGACTCCCTGAGCTGGACACTTTCATTGTCCATGTAGGAGGATTCCTCCCCTGACGTGCTCACAAAAGACCTATCATTAGTCCTGAGAATGGAACTCTTCCTAGTTCTGCCCCTTGCCGTCCCCTGGCCGGTATCCATGAATCTCACCGATTTATATGATTCAAATGGGCGTCCCCTTTGGTAATCAGTAATGTCCCTATTGAATTTCTTAATTTTTATCTCCCTAGATTGTTTCTCATAGTTTGCCAATTTCTTTGACAGCTTGGCCACTGAACCCGCATATCTAGATAGTGATTCATATTTTTTACATTCTTCACAGATTATTTTGACCTCTGACAGGTTAGTATCAATCATTCTCTCATAGTATGAGGCAAGTATTTTGACAAACATCATAGATGCTTGTTGTAAGGTGTTAAATAAAATCAAGAATTCAATACACAGGAGGTTCAGGATCAAAATGTTTACTAGTGCACACCAGGAGGCAAAAAACATACAAGTACAGGATTTTGTCTAACATGAAACAGGAAGCACACGATTTTATGTAGGTTTAACATTCAAGCTGTGCCCACCTTACTGACGTGGTATGTCACAGGGCATCTACATCACTTTAGCTTACAGGCCTCTATTCATAAAAACTACTGATGCTGTATATTTTAAAAAAGTTTTCCTCTGGTAACAATACGGCCTTGCTATCCACCTGGTCAGACATAATGTCTTTCTGTAAAGTTACTTCTTCAAGGTTTCATATCAGTTCGAATATAATAGCAGATTCAGTCTTCTAATACACATCTTTGTTCACTGTTACACTTTCCCACCAGCTGCATGCTATCTCAGTAATACATATACAAGGCCAAATCATCCCAGCAGGAAAGAGCAGAAGATTTCATTATTTCACACATTTAATTTCCTGACCCAGCAGATAATCACTTGTGAAAAGCATAAACATTAAAACTTGCTAAGCTAGCATCTGCCAGGGTCAAAGGTCAGCTTGCTTCAAGCCACACTGCAGTTTCAAAACTACTTGCATTTACACATGAATTAATCCTTTATGTTATATGATTAATAGAATAAAATGCATTATATACTACTTTGCTTTTAAACTAGCATTTCTCATATATTCACATACACATTTTTCTAACATTTTCCCCCCTATTAATACTTTTTATTCTATTTTGAAGTATGCATAGTGTCATTTCATCTCCTAACCTTTTCCACTTAGGATTTTCAGCTAGGTGAGTCATTCAATCTATACTTCAGAAAAAATGTCATCTGAGATCAATTTTTCAATCTCAATATCTTGATACAAAGTTTCAGTAACAGGTACATAAATAAAATCTTTGATTAGTCTTTTCATGCAGGGTATTCCACAGCAAACACATGCTCCTATTAGGAGTATACCCACACAAATGGCAATCAGAATATTCATTAGGATGGAACCCCACCCTCCAAATAGATTCTGGAAAAAGTCTGTCAGTGGGTTTGGGCCTGGTTCAGTCATGGCTGATACTTGCTGAATTACCTCTAGGTGATTATTAATTTCATGCCTGTTGTCTGGTATGTACGCACAGCATTCTTCTTTGATAAGTGCGCACGTACCACCTCTCGCCGCTAGGGTGAATTCAAGAGCCATTTGATTTTGTAGCACAACAGTTCTCATTGCATTCAGTTCATCAGTCACCAGTTCTAGGGCAGAAAAAGTTGCATTACTCATTACGTCGAGAAGTTTTGACAACTTCCTCAGCTCCCAGATCGATTTGACTGCTCCATAGGCTGGGAATATTCCTGGCCAAGATATAACACTGTCACTCAAGTCCATATGAGTCAATTTGCTTTTGTCTTTCACGGTATTATGGTCTTTCCAGCCAGCTTCGATCTTTCCAACTGGATTTACAGGTTTTTCAACTGGACCTTCAGGTTTTCGGGCTGTTTCTCTCACGTTTCGTATCTTACCCAAAGGTAATTCTGCAGTATGTCTTATTGCCGGAACCAAATAACCCAAAAAACAACTGCCGGACCAATTCTCAGGTAACCATTTATATGCCTTTTTCCCACAAATAAAATAACAGTTTTCTACTTTAGTACTAATACGCATTAGCCCTGCATGAAACATTTTCTGATCTATAACTGACAATTGTTTAAACAAAACTGGATTCTTGCGAATGTCATTCATGGTTGTTTTCAATGAGTTCAAATATGAGTCATAATTAGTATTGCAAAAAGTATTGCCATTACTATTCTTAATATAACACCGATAAGATATGGTTATATTACAATTGCTCCAGCGCACCTGGAGAGTATCATTTTTGTAAAAACATACAATTCCTTTTTGTGTGACAGGTAAAAATAAAGCTATTTTGTCCTGTGATCTCACAATTCCTGTATCGAAGAGTAAATTCTCCCAAGTCTCATTTATCTCCAAAGGGACAGCGGACATTATCAGTCCTCCATATGCTGTTGGTATAGCTGTACAAACCCAGCAATTTGAAATGTTCATAGTCTCTGCATATACACGCTTCATGGCTAGGTATGTGTTAAAATTTGGATGCCAGTCTGTAGACGTTTCGTCATGCCTTCCCACTTTCACTTGTGTGGTTGTGTGTAGGATAAACCACAACAAGAGGAAAATTGTCACAATTACAGTCAATAAATGTATGCTCAACAAAATTATTATGCAACATCTCTGGGGTTGATCTAAATTTCTATTCGCTTTGTTTTTGGCCATCTTGGTCTGGTTGTGTATCAGTCACAAAGTTTTTATCAAGTTGAAAGTTTTTTACCAGTTTGCAGTGTGTCAAATGAACCCAGGACGTCCTCTCGGCCACTTTGACTGCAGTAGGCATTGCCAACAGAACCTGGTACGGTCCTTCCCACTTTGGACTCGCCCAATTCTTCCTTTTCTTCACTTTTAGCCACACCCACATTCCGGGCTCCAAAACTGCTTCCACCGGTCTGGTCTGTTCCTTATCTGGAAAAGAGTTAAACTGCAAAACAGATTTATTTGTTAACAGTTTCCTCATATAACTAGCTAATGAACTGTCAGCCTCTTGCTCTGCAGGCATGAGAGCTTTGCACTGAGGCACATAATCCGCTCTCCCAAAAATCATTTCAAAGGGAGTCAAACCCTTCACATTTGGAACCGTTCTCATACTCAGCAGTGCCAAAGGCAGACAGTGTATCCAATTCTTTTGGGTCTCCTCAACTAACTTCCTTAGTTTCTTTTTAAGGGTACCATTGTACCTTTCCACCAGTCCTGCTGACTGTGGGTGGTAAGCACAATGGTTCTTTAAGGAGATACCAAAAAATCTCCCAAGTTGCTGAATTGTCTGGTTCACGGAATGTATGCCGTTGTCATTATAAATCCTTTCCGGAATGCCAAATCTAGGGATTACTTCTTTTATCAGGGCTTTTGCCACTGTTGCTGCATCCGGATTCTTGGTTGGAAAAGTTTCTACCCATTTGGAAAACATGTCTACAATAACTAAACAGTATTTCTTCCCTTCACACTTACTCAATTCTATGAAATCCATACAAATAGTATGGAATGGATATGGTGGTATAGGAAAACTTCCTTGCTTGGTTTTAAATGCCCCTTGTGCATGGTGCTTGTTACAAGTATGACAAGCTGCACAAAATTTTTGTGTGTAATTTGTGAATCCGTATGTTTGGAATATTCGGTTTACTAACTGTACCATCCCCCCTGTTGAGACATGGCACTGCCCATGGCTCAACAAAGCTGCATATGTAAATAAATTAGATGGCAATATCGGTTTTCTCTCTTTGGAAATGTACAGTCCATTTTCAAGAATTGCACCTCGTTTTTCCCATTTTTGTTTTTCTGCTTTTGTAGTAAGTGTCTGCATTGTTTTTAACATGTGTAAATCTAAAATCTCAGAGGGTTGTAATTCCTCATTCAAAAGTAAAGTTTCTGAGTCTGAGGCTGCTTGCTTTGCAGCTGCATCAGCTCGTGCATTGCCTTTTGAAATCTTATCCTGTTGTTTTGTATGAGCTACACATTTACAAATAGCTACTTTGGTAGGTAACTGAATAGATTCTAATAACTCCAAAATAAATTGCACATGATTAATAGGTTTTCCACTAGATGTTATCATTCCTCTATTTTTCCATTGTTGCGCAAATACATGTACTGAAGAAAAAGCATACTGACTATCAGTATATATGTTTACACACTTGTTTTTTGCTAAAGTACATGCCCGCGTCAAAGCTATCAACTCTGCTGCTTGTGCAGATAAGTTATGTGGTAAGGATCGAGCTTCTAGAATTTCAGTGTCTGTAACTACTGCATACTCCACTAGATTCTTTCCTGTAGGACCCCTTCTGCATGAGCTGTCCATGTAATATGTCACCTCGGCATTATCCAAGGGCATATCTGTGAGATCTTGTCTAGGTAAAGCTAACTGTTCAATTTCCTGCAGGTAGCTGTGTGGTGTGCCATCCGCAGGAGTTGGAAGTAATGTTGATGGATTTAATGTCGTACATCGTTCAATTGTCATATGAGGTTGGCTCAGCAGTATAGTCATACACGAAAGGTGTCTAGCAGGAGAAAGGTATGCCACTTTTTCTTGCAGTAAAATTATTGCAACTGCATGAGGCACTCTCAATGTGAGAGGGTGGAATAACACCACTGAGGCTGAAGCCTATACTGCCATTGCAGCTGCAACTACTGCTTGTACACAGTGAGGCAAAGATCACACCACTGGGTCTAACTGCGATGAATAATAGGCTATGGGGCGTTGCTTATCCCCATGTTGTTGCGTCAGTACTGACGTCATATATCCTTGCTTGCAATCTATGGTTTAAAAGAACCGTTTGTGATAGTTCGGAAGTCCTAAAACTAATGAAGAAGCTATCAACTGCTTCAACCTGCAGAAAGCCGTTTCTGCTTCGGGTGTCCATTGTAAAATATCTTGTGCTGCCATTGGTGTCTTATATATCAAGTCAGTCAGTGGAGCAGATTCCAAAGCATAATTTGGTATCCAGCTCTGACAGAAATTAGTTGTACTCAAGAAAGACATAATTTCCTTCTTGGTTGCTGGTTTGGGTGCTTGCAAGATTGCTGTTTTTCTTTCCTCGTCTAGTATTCTACCTTCATTGGATATTACATATCCTAAGTATCTAACTTGTTTTTTTCCAAAGTTGTAACTTACTTTTGTTTACTTTGTGTCCTTGTGTTGCTACAAATTTAAATAATTCTACAGTATCCTCCCTGCATTGTTGCTGGGTAGGGGCTGCTAGCAAGATGTCATCTACAGAAAGTAGAATTTGACTACCTCCTGGAGGGGTAAACCCTGCCAGGTTGCTAGCCATTTCTTGTGCAAATAATGTTGGACTCTCACAATATCCCTGTGGTAGTCGAGTATATGTATACCTTTTACCCTGAAATGTAAATGCAAACCAATATTGACTATCAGGATGTATAGGTATTGAAAAGAAAGCTTTGCTGATATCTACCACAGAGAAATACTTCTGTTGCGGTTTTAAATCATTTAACAAAGTATGTGGGTCTGGCACCGTAGGTGCTCTAGGTATTACTGCATTATTTACAGCTTGTAAATCTTGTACCATCCGCCATTCTCCATTCACTTTTTTAACAGGAAATAGGGGTGTATTACATGGTGAATCAGGAGATTCTACCAGTACTCCTTCTTTGAGTAATGCTGCTATTATAGGTTTGATTCCTATTTCTGCATCCTTTCTCAAAGGGTATTGTCTTTTCTGTGGTCTGAATGCTGACTTTGGGGTAATTGTAACTGGTCCTGCTGTTCGAATAAGTCCTACATCTGACTTGCCTGTTGACCAAAGAGTTGTCGGAATTTCACATAAGGCCTTTTCTTCTTCTTCTAATAAAAATGCTAATCAGCTGTCCTCGCAGCTGGATGTGTCTGTGTCAACCAATTCAATTTTTGTTTCTGTATCCCTTGTTCTGACAGTTCTAAATCAGTCTGTTTCTCCCATCTTGTTACTTTTTCTCCTAAGTCTGCCTATTTTACACTTTTGTTCTTTGTCAAGCTGACATGTGGTAATCGATTTGATGTATATAATGCAAGGAATTCTTGAGGTAATGAACAGCTAACTACACTGTTCCCCTCAGTATCCCAGTACAAAGTTCACAAAACTAGTCTAGTTGCACAATTTCTGAACAATTCTTGTTCATACTCTCTATCAGGTCCTGGTGTAGTACATTAGTATAGAGTACAGTGTAACAAATGCTGTCAATTAGTGTCAAGGGAGGGGGCTTTACTGATGGCTACGTTCATCAGTTCCTTGGTTACTGCCCCTGGACCAGTCGTGACTAGGTCCTGGCTGTACCAGTAAAAAGTTTCACCCTCCAAACGCACTACAAAGGTATCCATTTGTCTCTGTGCCTCCATACCTTGTACAGTTGGAACTACTGCTATGCCAAATATCTGCATAAGGTCCCTGCCCAATAGGTTTACTGGACACTTTGCAGAAACAACAATTTTACTTCTCTGGGTCATACCTGAAACAGGGTCAGTTATTGCTATATCATGGGAAAGTGGTTCCCTGTATAGCTGTCCATTTGCAGCTTTTACTAGTATATAATCAGGTGATTCGGAATGTTCTGGTAACTTGGAGGGGTGTATCAAAGTCCGTGACGCTCCTGAGTCACACAGGAATTTGACTTCCCTTCCCTCCACCAGAAGTGTAACTTCCGGTTTCGTGTCTGCTAAGTAGAGCTCTAAGCTCAATAATGCTAAGTCCAAAATTTCACTTTCTTCATCCTCCATATCTACTTGCACTTCCTCTATTCCTTCTATCACATTTACATTTGTTTTTTGTTCATTAACTTTTCCTGATGATTTCTAACTATCGCATGATGTATCTGCACTATCATATAGTCAGTCCTCATCTCCCTTATCTTCTGAAATTACCTTTTTGTTTTGCTTACAATCCCTTGCTAGATGTCCCTTTTCCCCGCACTTGAAGCATTCACCTCTCTTTTTCCTCTCTTCAAAATCTTCTGATCGTTTGTCAGACTGTTTGTTTCCCTGAGCATTCTTCTTGCCCTTTTTACCTGACTGTAATACAAATACTTCAGCTCAGTCTTCAGTAGTGAAGACTTGCTCCTTCTTTTTCTTTTTACTATTAAAATGTCTTTCAGCATGTCTAGCGTATTCAAGTAAGGCTTGTATCCTCCCTGTTCGATGGTCTATCATATGCTTCGTAATGAAGCTACTAATAGGTGCAATGCAACCTTTCAAAAATGCATTTTTTAATTGTTGCTCATACGGGGAATCATTCGTTTGGTTCTCAGGAACCGACATACCGGTATGATTATTAAAACATTCTAATAATCTAGCATAGTACCCATCGATTGTCTAATTTTCTTGTTGTATGCATTGATTAATGCAAGTCCAGTCTGCTCTAGGTTTCCATTTCTCAGAGATTCGGTCTGTAAGACCTTTCACTCTGTTGTCTAATTCTGCGTCACTATGTGGGAGTGGTTTAAGCTCTGCATTACGGGGATTCCAGATGCCACAAATCATGTGCCAATCTGGACCTATAATTTGTCTTACTACTTTTTCTACTTCTTCCCCATTCAAGTGGTAACTCAACCTCATGCCTTGTAAATCTTCCAAAAACTTTGTAAAATTAACTTTCGGATGGGGGATTCCCTCAGTAGCTTTCCGGATATCCTCCGGTGTCCATGGTCTATATACTAAAAGTGTTGTGTTTTGCCCTTCCTGTCCTGCCTGAGGATTTGGAACTTCTATAAGTGGGCATATTTCTTCCTCACTCTCATCCTGTAGGTTTCTCTCTATTTGATATGATTCTGCATCCCTATGTATTTTACGTGTTCGGGACCTAGTTTCAATAGGATCTCTATCAAACGGTTGTGGTCTTGCTGAAACTTCAGGATAATGCGAAGGTGGACCAGCCAGTCCACTCGCTTCATATCCTGAAAAGGGTAAGGGAGGGGGCAAGGGAGGAGGAGGAGGGGCTGTTGCTATTACCAAGTCATTATCTTCTTTGTCTAAAAATAATGTTTTCGAATTTTTAAGCTTTTGTTCTCTATGATTTGCTTCCTCAATCCACCTGTGTGCCTGAGGAATGCCTAATTGGCGTTGCTTTTTTGCCTGACCTCCTGCATCAGATTTAAGTTGCTTAAGGAGTTTAACTAGTGAAGTTTTATCTACTTTACCATCAAATTCATATTTGCTAACCCATTTCGTATAATACCTAACGTTATTGGAACGTTGTAATTGCATGTATTTTGCATCTTCAGTTAGGGGCGGATCTCGCGATGTTTTAGTGCACTGATTTCCCATGGCAAAGAAAATGTTACGTAACCCTGTTTTTTTTATCACGTGATATCAAGTTCTCAGTTCCTTTTCACAGTTCTAGAATAACTGCCTACCTTATTCTGTTACCCTGATCTATGACCAAATATACAGTACTTCCTTTTGTCCCTGATCTGCAAACCAAATCTTGACAACAATATACTGTAACCTAGTCCCTGATCTAAAACAGAAAAAAGGCAAATTCTTCCTACCTGAGCCTCCGGTATTGAACCGTCCAATATCCGCTCTTCGGCCACAGATCAGAAAGTGACCAGCCTCTTTAAATGACAATTCAGTCGGAGGTCTTTTCACCCAAGAAGAACCGTTTCGGTAACTTCTCCTGCGCAGTATTCGACCACCGGTAGACTCTGATCTGCAGCTGTCTGAGGGAAATCTGGCTCGAAGGACCAAACTGTTAAATAAAATCAAGAATTCAATACACAGGAGGTTCAGGATCAAAAAGTTTACTAGTGTACACCAGGAGGCAAAAAATGTACAAGTACAGGATTTTGTCTAACATGAAACAGGAAGCACACAGTTTTATATAGGTTTAACAGTCAAGCTGTGCCCACCTTACTGACATGGTATGTCACAGGGCATCTACATAACTTTAGCTTACAGTCCTCTATTCATAAAAACTGCTGATTCTGTATATTTTAAAGAAGTTTTCCTCTGGTAACAATACGGCCTTGCTATCCACCTGGTCAGACATAATGTCTTTCTGTAAAGTTACTTCTTCAAGGTTTCATATCAGTTTGAATACAATAGCAGATTCAGTCTTCTAATACACATCTTTGTTCACTGTTACACTTTCCCACCAGCTGCATGCTATCGCAGTAACACATATACAAGGCCAAATCATCCCAGCAGGAAAGAGCAGAAGATTTCATTATTTCACACATTTAATTTCCTGACCCAGCAGATAATCACTTGTGAAAAGCATAAACATTAAAACTTGCTAAGCTAACATCTGCCAGGGTCGAAGGTCAGCTTGCTCCAAGCCGCACTGCAGTTTCAAAACTACTTGCATTTACACATGAATTAATCCTTTCTGTTATATGAGTAATAGAATAAAATGCATTATATACTACTTTGCTTTTAAACTAGCATTTCTCATATATTCAAATACACATTTTTCTAACGTAAGGCTGTATTCCATTCTGTGGTTAGTCTCTCTTCAGATCTACCGACCAATGGCTGTAAGCAGATTCTCAGTCCCCTAGGGGCCATATCTCTGTTTATATATGCACAAAATAATCTAAGATGCCAACTATTGGCTCTAAGGTTTTTTAGAACCTTACTTAGATTATTAAAAGCCATATCTCAACCATCTGATGGATTATTAATGGAGTCATTCCGATTATTGCCTGAGATGTTATCTATCCCAAAGACACCTATGTCATCCCGATTGGCACATAATCCTTGAAGAATATTCTCCAAATCCATTTGCATCTGTTGGTTTCAAAAATATTGGATAAATTAACCAAATCAGTATATTAGGTCCAAAAATGCTTATCATGCTGTCAAAAAAGTCAGCCACTTATGAATATAATTCTTATGTATAGAGACAGATGAAAAGACGGTCATTCACTGATACCAAAGGACTAATATGATATATATTTTTGGATATCAGTCAGGGGACAGGAATGTTGCAGAAAGCAGAAACAGACCAAGCCCAAGTTCACTGCACATAGGTATATCGTTGGTCCATGAGCTGTATAATGTATTCCCAATAGTAACAGAAAAATATCAGGAAAACAGTGTTACTATAATAAACAATTTTCATTATAAACCAAGCCTGAAAACTTAATGCAAAATAACATAACTGGATATCCACTACTTGTATCTGCAAAATTAGTTTTGATAATAGCAAAACAGTCTGTCATTTGGAGGTTATGATCCTCTCCAATTAGTGGTGGGTTCTATATGATCACTCTTTCCCTCATAATAAAGTAT